>NC_079896.1:15424559-15540203 GCF_024868665.1 Triplophysa rosa
AACTGGTTTGGCTGGGTCCCTAAATTCCACTAAAAACATTATTTTAATGCCACAGCATACAAAGCCAATTGAGAGAATTTTGCTTCTCTGTTCCAGCTTGGCAACACCCCTGCGCAAAAATCAATGTTCATATATAGAACAGAAATTATTTGTTAAGTCTAGTGTGGAAGAACTTGACAGACCTGCACATAGACTAGACCTGAACCCTCACCGAAGACCTTTGGGATGAAATGGAACCCCAACAAAGTCAGGCCCCATCGCCCATCATCAGTGTCTAACCTCAAAGGGAGCAAATATCTGCAGCCTTAGGGAAACAGGTAGGAAGAACTCCCTGTTCATAGAAATAGTCTTAAAATGAAATGTGAATTAAAAATCAATCAAGCACATATCAATGTGGCATTTGGGTATCCCCTTAATTTTGTCTATAAAGATCAATCTGTATGTAATCTGTGTCTTGTTGGTGTGTTACTTTACATCAGAAGGTCATCCTACTTCATACAGAGGTCTGGACATGTCACAGCAGACTCAGTAACATTAGCATGGTCTCCAGTCCTGCCCAGCCTTGTGTGTGTACGATCAGGGTTTAGTGTGCACGTGCAGGACCAGATGGGCACTTTCGTGAGTGTGTGAGTGTGGATTACTCTGCTTGCTACATCTGGGTCTCCACATGGCACAGCAGAGAGGAGAGAGAGGCAGGCTGGCAGGCGACGACACCCCCTTTTCAAGGATCTGACAGCAGTGTACTCCAGCAGGGCACTGGCACAAATGCCAAATGCCAAATGGAAAGGTCATATGTCCCAGCTACTGCCACAGGACCATTGCATAGCACTCTGCCATTTATACAGATTTAACCTATTTACTTTTTTTTACAAAAAATTTACAAAACAACCAGGCCTTTGACCTTCCGGATGTTCTCACATAAAACAGCTGTAATGTTTCTGAGCTGCTGTTGTTACAAATAACGTGTTTACTCTTGAGATGGGTATGTTCCTTTCTCTAATGCTGAACAGTGATTCTCAACCAGGGGTAAGAGTGCTTAAGCAGCAGGTCCTAGGGAGTACTAAGAAAGATTTCAGTTTTGATAGTATGACTTAAATCATTTATATTTTTGTAATTAATGGCTTGAGACATTCATACAAAAAGTATAAATGTATGTGTAAAGATCCGGACAGATGTAGACTTCTTCATAAGTAATCTTGAAAGATAAAAGGATTGAAAACCCTGGCTATAAATAGGCTATAAAGTTGACTGAGGTTGTACTATTGTAAAAACGTATGTACATAGTGCAGAATTACAACAGATAATGTGATTTACAGGACTTGTAATTAAATAGAACATTTGCACCGTACAGCCTGTTTGTGTCAAGGATGGAGTATGCTTGATATGCATTGTCTCTTGGCCAATTCTGTGGGATGATCTGCATTGTCATTCCCTCCATTACTGGTGAGATAAACTGGTCATATGGCTCAAGTGCTTTTCAATTTCCATGGAGTGCAGACTCTTCTCTTCCCTCTTGGAAATGTAACAAAAATGCTCTCACCATTAAACTGCAGGTCAAATATGTAATCAGCTTGGGTCTTGGATGGACTCAGACATCATAACTAGCTGTTAACCCCCAGATGAAAGTCTCTTGTGCAACGAACAGTTGCGCTGGTTTTTCCTTATCTTAACATTTTCTTTCTTACTTCTGTTTAATCCAATCAAATTTAAGAACTTGATCAAGTCATTGTAGATATATAATGTCTGAAAAGCTGCGGAAAAAGATAAGAGACCATTCCATATTTTCATTTCAAATCAGCATTTCTAGATATATTGTAGTCATTCTAGTCCAGTGTCTGTTGAATTTCAACAAAATCAAACCGCAGGAGTGGCATGAAGTCATCCAACAGCAAATGTGAAAGACTGACAGAATGACACATTAAAACTGTGATAAAAGTACAAACATTACTGTTGTATTGCTTAAAAGTGAATATGAACTTGTTTTCTTTGCAGTATTTGAGGTCACAAAAAATACAGAGCATATTTTCTGTTATTTTGACCTGTTTCTCCAGTGTTCATTTTCTGCCGATAAATGCAAAAAGAAAAAAAAATGTTTCATTTGGGAGAAACATTGCTAGTAGTTCACAGATTGAAACAAAAAATGATAATTTTACCTAAACACATAACGTCTTGGTTACGGATGTAACCTCGGTTCCCTGATGGAGGGAACGAGACGTTGTGTCGAACAGACAGAATGGGGTTTGTCTTGAGAACCTATCATCTTCTGAGTATTTAGAAAAGGCCAATGAAAATTGGCAAATGAAATTTGCATGCCGGACTCCTCCCCAGATGTCCGGGTATAAGAGGAAAGCCGGCGTGCTCTTCATTCACCTTTGGTCTAAGGAGCCTTAAGCATCCTCCCCCGACCGCTGGGGTTGGTGGCCAGTGTTGTGGCATGAGGGACACAACATCTCGTTCCCTCCATCAGGGAACCGAGGTTACATCCGTAACCAAGACGTTCCCTTTCTGTCGGTCTCTCGACGTTGTGTCGAACCGACAGAATGGGGTTCCTATGTAAGACGCCACAGCACTGACCCGCGTCACAATCTCTAGCGGAGCGTGAGACCATCCAGTGGAGAGGAAGGGGGACCCAGAGCTTTACCACAAAGTTGGGAAGCCCCTGCCACCGGCCATCACGGGCGGAGGCCTAGTTCTCTAAATGGCGAGAAGCCGCCCGGCACCATAACGGCCACTGGGTAAGCATTATTCCCCCCGGGGGAAAAACGCTGCAGAGACCACTACCTACCGTAGGGAAGAATTAGTGGAGACACCACATGGTCTCACCATCAGGGGAGAACTCATGGGAAAATGTGCGGACTGCAGGAGTTAACCGCAAGGTGGGAGTCCACCTAGCGAGGTCATGGGTTGCCGAGGTGGGAACCATTCATGAGGATACATCAGACGGAACAGCCCACGGAGGGGGGGTTACCACGTCTGGAGCACTATGAACGCATGAGCACTATGAACGCATGAGAACTGGAGCACGATGAATAAAATGCCTGTTCTTTACCCAGTGGGGGAAAGAGGGGAGGCGTAATAGCCGCTGATCCCCCTAAAGAAGGGGGAAGGGCTTTCGCAGGCGTACGCCCTACCGGCTGCCGGTCCTACACCTTGCCAGGATGCGGGCTGACACCGGTTCCGCGTGTAGGTATTAGAACCTCATGGAGTTGTTGGGCATGGCCCAACCCGCAGCTCTGCAGATGTCTGCTAGAGAGGCGCCCTGAGCCAGTGCCCATGAGGAGTGACCTCACTCCCAACGGACAGGGGCGAATTGAGATCGGTATGCCCTAACGAGGGCATCCACGATCCAGTGCGCCAGCCTCTGTTTGGAGACAGCCCTCCCTTCTGCTGACCTCCGAACAGACAAAGAGCTGCTCAGAGCTTCTGGGCTCTGCGTGCGGTCCAAGTAGTGGCGCAGTGCGCATACTGGACACAACACGGAAAGGTTGGGTCTTCCTCCCCGGTGGGGAGCGCCTGCAGGTTCACCACCTGGTCTCTCGGAAGAGTGGTGGGAACTTTGAGCATGTAGCCGGGGCGGGGTCTCAAGATAACGTGAGAATCCCGGCCCCGAGTTCTAGGCAATCTGTGGACACGGAGGGTGCTTGCAGATCCCCTACCCTCTAGGGAGGTGAGCGCCATCAGGAAAGCCGTCTTTATCAAGACTGAGAAAGAGCGGCAACCCCGAGAGGCTCGAAGGGGTTCACCTAGTTCGCAAGGGGGTATGGAACGCGGATAAGGTGGTCACCCTCTCGCACCCCTTAGGAACCTAATGACCAGGTCGTGCTGTCCCAGAGGCTACCCAGCACTTGGGTCATGATGAGTGGCCATAGCGGCTACATACATTCCCAGTGTGGAGGGGGAGAGGTTACTCCCCAGTCTCTCTTGAGGAAGGGACAGCTCGTACCTGACCGAGCAACTCCGCGGGTCTTCTCGCCGAGAAGAGCACCAGGACGAGAAGAGGCGCCACCTATTGGCGTATAGCCGCCCAGTGGCCGAAGCCCTAGCCTGAGTGACGTCCCAACCAGACCGGGGGTGGGTCACTCAGGATCTCCTCGTCCCGTCCAGACATGGAGACCAGGTTCTGCCTGGGATGCCGTAATGTGCCTCTTCCCCTGGGGAAGCAATTCGCCAGGGGGAGCGGCCAGGGGGGAGTTGTTGTCAGAGCCTTAGCTCTGAGAACCAAGTTCTGGTTAGGCCAAAGGGGCGTACCACTTGATGTACCACTTGATGTTCCTCTTCCCTGGCCTTGCACAGGACCTTGTCCCGCAGCCAGCTGTGCGCAAGGGCATCCGTGCCAAGGGATGCCTCGGACAGGGAGTACCAAAGCGGACAATGGGTGGAGTCCGGGGAGGCAACAGGACCACCTGTGCCTGGCCGAACTGCTCCCAAATGAGCCGGCTGCGCGGGGATGGAGTCGCCACTCTCCGCGAGGCGTCGACTGACGAGAGAGCGCATCGGCTGTCTGGTTCAGGACGCCTGGGATGTGTGTGGCTCGCAGAGAACTGATCACCTGCTGACTACAGAGGAGGAGGCGCCGGGCGAGTCATGTTAGCTACCGTGAGCGAATGCCACCAATGATATACGCCACAGCAGCTGTGCTGTCCGACCGGACCAGCACGTGCTTGCCCTGCACGAGAGGTAGTAGCCTCCTCAATGCAAGTAGCACAACCAACAACTCTACGCAGTTGAAATGCCAATGCAGGCGGGGGCCCGTCCACCGCCCCGACACTGCGTGCCCATTGCACACGGCACCCCAACCCTGCAGGGAGGCATCCCTAAGGGGACCCCTGTCCGCAAGAAGGTCATGGGAGACCAGGGACGTCAGGATGCGCTTCTGCGTGATCATCCTGAAAGGCAGCTATTGTCTAGGTGCCTGTTCAGAACACACAGACCCAAGATAGGGCGCAGCCCCCTGCCTTTCTTGGAAACAATGAAGTACAGGCTGTAAAACCCGTTGAACATCTCGGCTGGTGAGACAGCCTCGATCACTCCCTTTGCCAGAAGGGTGGTTACCTCGGCCGAAAGTATGGGAGCATCCTAGCCTCTGACTTAGGTATAACAGATGCCCTGCAACTTGGCGGGCGTAAGGCGAACTGGATCGCGTAGCCGAGACGGATCGTCTTCCCTAGCCAGCCTGACAGTCTGGGAAGCCCAGGCTGATTCGATCTTTTTCATCGTCCCCCGAGGGGTGGTTCGATGGCTAGCAGTACGGATTCCTTGCCGGGGGAGGTCCCCCGGGGAGGAGATCGGCTCTGCTGCTTTTCCTGCCTGGCGACTGCACAGCTCAACGCACTGTCTGTCTGAGAGTGCTGAGGGCTGGTGTTTATACTCGACATTGCGCTTCACCGTGACGTAACGTCGAGTTTGCCGTTCACCATCGTGCAGAGGGTGGGAGCGGCTGTGATAACCCAGAGAGAGAGGAAACTCTCTTTTGAGAGTAAGTGGGCACTAGCCCCCCGGAGGGGGCCAGCAGATGGAGAGACGGGGCAGGATCCGTCCCTATCCGATTTCCCAGCGATGGCTGGGGTCAGGCCCAATGGTAGCCTCGATCCCCCTGATGTCTTCCCATGAGGGCCGCTTCGCCGCGACTGCTGATGGGGCGATGGTCTCCTCTTCGCTGACTCCTCCAGGGGGGGCTGCCTGAGTCGGGGGCACCAGAGCTAGAGGGCGTCGAAGAGGACCTGGGCTGCTGGGAAGCAGACGGTGCACGGGACTCGGCGGCCGAGGCGGCCGAGTCGCGGCACGGAGGACTGCTTCTTTACTGTCGAGAACCCCCCGCCGCGTGGACGCGGTCTTCCTCGTGTCTTGCGCCCCCGACGGGCGGGGGGTGCGGCTCGATAGTAACACCAACCAGCCCCCGCTTGCGAGACGGGTGCGTCGAGAAAGCGGACCTTCTCGGCGTTACTCATCTGCGCAAGGATCGGCCAGAGGAGTTTCTCATGGACCACAAGTGTGGACATCGTCCGACCCAGGGCCCGCGTGGTCACCTTGGTCGCCCGTAGAGCGAGGTTGGTGGCGGCGCGTACTTCCTGCATAAGCACTGGGTCGGTCTTACCCTCGTGGAGCTCTCTCAATGCCCTGGCCTGGCAGGAGCCATAGCGTGGAGAGAGGAGGCAGCTTGGTCCGCCACAATGTAAGCTCTGGACACCAGAGATGCCAAGACCCGACATGCTTTGGACGGAAGTCTAGGTCGAGCCACCCCCAGGTGGCCACCGCGGCGGCATACTCCACCTGGGGGACATCGACGTATCCTCTAGCTGTCCCAACCTCGAGGGAAGAGAGGGTGACAGAACTTTGTTTGACGTGAAACGTGCCGGAAAGGGGGCTTTCCAGGTCTTACTAAGTTCCTCATGCACTTCCGGTAAACACGGCACTGGGGGCGGGTGCGGCTTGGAGCCGCGCTCAAACCCGAGGCGCCATGTAGCCAGCCGCGAGCGCCGGGAGAGGCAGTCTGGGCACTGCAACCCAACACTCACGGCGGCCCGGGAAAGCATGGCTGACATTTCGACATCCGCTTCTTCCTGGGCTCAACCCCCCGAGGGAGGGAGCCCGATGCATCGTCGGAGTCGGATGGCAGTACGTCACCCCCGATGCTGCAAGAGACATCTCATCATCACGCATCGTGTCCGAATACATAATTGAGGAATAAGACGGTGGACCGTCTCCTGGGGAACGGTCAGACAAGCAAGACGAGGTGTGAATGGTCCATGAGCCAGTGGCTGGCGGATTATCGCTCACAGTAATCCTCATATCACCCTCGCTGCTTGCCGTAGTGGATGGCAGGGCCGTAGTCCTGCCGCCACGGAACGGGGAGCAAACGAGGTGGTGGCTGAGTCCCGTGGGAACACAGCCACCTGTGACGCAACGTCTGAATCGTCACCGCCCGCAGTGCGGGCAGGACGTATCCACAACGTCTGCCCCAGCGTACTGGAAGCAGGCATTGTGTCCGTCCCCCTCCTCGATGAGTGTGTTGCACCCATGAGAACAGCGGGACAAGCCACGCTGGAGAAATTTGCTCTTTTAGAAAAAGAAATTTGCTCGAACACCTCCGGAACTGCCGAGACGCCCAGGGGAGAGTCACTGCAGGAACGGACCGTCCGCTGTACCACGTCGAAGATTCCAGCAGCAAAATGATCACCAAAGATCGTAGAGTAGCTCATCAGATGCGTAGGCTCTGAAGAACAAAAGGTGAATGAATGAGCATGCCGGCTTCCCTCTTATACCCGGACATCCGGGGAGGAGTCCGGCATGCAAATGTCATTCGCCAATTTTCATTGGCCTTTTCTAAATAGGGAAAGGGAACTATAAATAGTCCATTTTAAAATCAGAAAAACGGTCTCAGAAATGGTCTCAATTGTTTTGTGGCTGTATATAACAGAATGAACAAAACTGAACCCAGATTTGGGTATCACTATAAAATGCAGGTATAGAAAACTAAATTAAATATTTAGTGTAACTCAGATTAGGAAACGTCTAGTCTTTTAAGACTAATTAGTTGGGTTTGTCAGCGATAAACAGATAGGGCCATCTCAACACAGTCCGTGATGTCCAGGTGGACAAACACACTATGTCCAAACCACAGGTAAAATAGCAGGTCGCTTTGACGCTCCAGTTCAATTTTGGCAAGAGGGGTTTCTGTGCCAAATGTCCAGGGCGGTGGGGGATTTTTGATCTACACTGTGCTTAGCTACCTGATGAGGCGGATTAAACAAAAGCCAGATAGCATTTGCATTTGATGTGTAAAACCCTGTGGCTATCTCAGTCAAATGACCTGCTGCTTAGCCCAACAGCAAAAGCTTCCTCGCTGTGCGAAAATAAAGGGAGTGATTTTTCAAAAGAGCATCCTATCATTCCGTTTGACACGTTTGAAGATCCACTCAGACAACGTCCTGAAAAAAAGAAAAAAGCGAGGAAGGAGAAGAGAACTGCTTGCTATAAAATCAAGACAGAATTTATGCTCTTTTTACAATTAGTCACACCAGAAAGGTTTGCGTAATTTGGTTCCACAGGTTAAAGATGGAAAATAGATCCTAGCTCTCACAGTGTTACGGCAGCACTTTAACAGATCAAAACAACCAAGGTAATGCTCTCAGAAGATGAGGGTAATGCAACAACTGTACAAAAGCTACATGAAGACAATAACCTTCCACGAACAAATGCAAACCCAAAGTCTATTAAAGACATCAAAATAAGAGTATCAGGAAACTCAAAATAACAAAATGTGAGGGAAATCTTGACACATGATGGGAAGTTAACACATCTTACTTCATATGCTTGGGGTAATAGGGGTAAAATGCTTGATTATCTCTTTATTCATCTTAAAATGCTTCTTTGTCGTCATGTCATCAAAATACATGTCTTTCACTGCATTAAAGAGAAACTGTCCTTAATCCACCGTGCTGTATATGCATGTTGGCAGTGAAAGTTCACAAAATGACCTCTTGTTTCACTAAGTCATCTTGTGTGATTGGATATCAAAAGTTTACTGAATCTCAATCTCAATCTTAACATTTGAAATCCAATTGCTTGAAAGGACAGAATGATTCTTTCAACATTTCAAACTTCATGAAGTCTCTTTAATGGAGTACTATTTCGCCATCAAAACAAACCACATAACATGTGTAACCAGCAGTGTAGTTTAAATGATTGTTATGTAAGGGATAATGTACAGGCAGCAGAAATATGCCCGACAGTGTGATCAGGACCTGACGCGAAGCGGAGGTTTGACCTGTGGTTTATGTGGTTTGACCTGAAACCATAGCCGTAAATATTTATTTTGAATTTGTTCTCCATCTGTCTTACACATCTGTGGATCAAAACAGCTATTTCAGCAATATCATGCAAAAAATATATAGCTAATGTAGCATGTGTGGCGATATCTTTAGCACTACAAAAGTCCTAAAAGCCCTAAACTATTTATTGTATTAGATTTAAACTTACATTATCATCTGTCTTAATATGAACATGAAGTGGCTGCAAGATCATCATTATTGACCTTTTACTCTGACATGCCTGCATGGCATATTGTTGCATTGCATATTCAAATGAAGAACATGTTATTTCAAACAGTCTGTTCTAAACCTTGTTTTTTGTAGGACTTGACCAAACAAATTGTCCAGATTCTGGGCACTAAGTCATATAAGGTGGCATGGCCATGAATTTGCTCACCTGACCTCTCCACGCATTTCTGTGGTTAATTGCCAAATGAACTCGAGTCGAAAGCGGAATGCAGTTTTATTGTGATGCAAATGTTTCAGGCATTGTGCTTAAACAGTTTTAAAGGATGTGTGGCTTGTCCAGATACCATCAAGAGATCCACAGTAACCAGCACTGAGGCTCGTGGAGGTCATTTAATGCAATATGACACTGAGTCCTGACGTTGCAGAAA
Source organism: Triplophysa rosa (assembly GCF_024868665.1). Taxonomy (NCBI): domain Eukaryota; kingdom Metazoa; phylum Chordata; class Actinopteri; order Cypriniformes; family Nemacheilidae; genus Triplophysa; species Triplophysa rosa. Next base: position 15,433,987 of record NC_079896.1, read on the forward strand.
GTCCTTGTAGCCTGTCCCCTTGGTTTTGTCTTTGAGTTTGATAAAACAGATTACGCTTGGAGGGCAACCATGTCATTGAGTCATCGCAGACAAAAAATAACCCTTCTCAGCTCAGCAATTTTTTTTTCTTTTTAAATAAAAACTAAAACTTACAATTTGCAATGCTAGAAACGTTATTCATAATTTGCTGTCAAGCTACCTTTTTAAAAACTGTATAGTAGCAAAAGGTATTACCTTTGATGTTTTTTAATTAAATAGTTAGAATTATATACATTCATATACATTGCTACTTGTAAGGAAAAGTGTGTTGTTAACCTACACTATGTGTCAATACTTTTAGTTAGTTAGCTAGCAGCGATGTTTGTTTATACAGTTTTTTCGTTATTTATCTGGGCATCACATATTACCAAGTCAAGGTGTTGTGGACTAGGCTCCATGAGCATGTGAAGAGAACTTTGTCTTTCACCTGTAATCTGATGCAGCACAGAGCAGAGAGTGGCAGTTGGCTGCAACCCCTCCTGGTGATTTATGATTGAGGACATGTTCATAAAAGTATCAAAACAATCAGAGCTCTGTTGGGCGAAGATACGGGAGCATTACGTACATCATGCCGGACAGGCTTGGGTGGGGAATCACTGTGCTAGTAATCTCTTTCCATTTTAAACCATGTTTGTTTTTAACACTCAATGGAAGGCAGCAACTCACATTTATGATTAAAGGGGTCATATGGCGCCAATACGTGTTTTTCTGTGACTTTGGTGTGTTATAAGTTGCCCATGCATGTATTAGACACGTAAAATTGCAAAAATTTAAGTGTCGGAACAAAAGATGCATTCTATCTAAAAGCGAATGCTCACCAAGACCTGCCTGAAACGCCTCGTGTGACCACACCCCCACAAATCTACATCAGTTCGTGGTAAGGACCGCCCAAATGTATACCGCAAGTAAGGTGGGCGTACCTGTCAGTCAATTGCTTTGGAACTTGATGTTCCAAATATGGTAAGAGGCATTACATTTCCCTCACACGCTTGCAGTATTCGACCAATCCCTACGCACTGGTTAACTGGCCAATCATAGCACACCTCGCTTTTCAGAGCAATGAGCTTTGTAAAAAATCTGCGCGTTTCAGAGAGGCGGGGCAAAGAGGAGATACAAACATGCATGGTATGTGGAAAATACAGCATTTTTTAACCTTAAATCGTGTATACACATTGCATTACATCTAAAACAAACCAAAATATTCATTTCAGCCGTGTTATACCACCCCTTTAAAGTAAAGAGGGTCTCCAAATAATCCAGTTTTTAAATTTGGATAGTTCTATCCAGTAGGAAGAGAGTTTTGATGTAGAGGATTAGCGACATATTATAAATCATAAAATACAATAATTAATTCTAGTCCTAAACATCTGATTTTAATTTGCTTTTAATATTGGTGCAAAACGATACTACTCTCTGAGTTGTGCTACATGTGGCTTCCAATATAAAAGCAACCCGATCTCATAGAAAAAATACTACTTTACAAAGTGGTGGTTTAATATGTGCTTATACTGTATAATGTGAATTGTACACGAACGTGTGATTATTAGAAAAAAAACAAAGCATGAAGGTCCACCCTTAAACAACCATCAATGGTCAAAAGCAGTTTGTACAAAGACATAATGATATGATATATTAATTAGCCATTCATTCACTAAATTGTAAAACAGTTATGAATTGACATTAGAATGTGTTAGATAAAAGATATAAACAATATAAGCAACCGCAGTAGTTTGATCATTCATTGCATTTGTTTATATCCAAGTTGTTTACATTTTAGGTGCAACATCCTAGGCTGAGCTACAAATCAAACTCACTGTATTTCAAAAAGCTAACATTAGTTGTTGGTTAGGTAATGCAATGTTAAAATGTTAACTTTGTCGAATTTAAGGTTAGCCAAGTAATGGTTCTTCTACTGGTAACCCAAAATAATACCGGCTAGACATGATTTTAACAATTTACTTCTTATTTATTTAGCTTGTTATCAGAAACAATCTGCAGGTATTATACTTTGTAGATGTGTACCGGAAGTTAAGTTTGGGCCACAAAGCGTGCATGCGAACTAATGTTTGTTTATGTTATTGCTTTGAAACAGTATATATGCCTACCTTCTCTTCCACTTAATCGAACCAGCACAGACTATACTCCAATAACACAATAAAAGTGCTTAAAAGGTTCTTCACAGCGATGCCATAGAATAACTATTTTTGGTTCCACAAAGAACCATTTAGCCAAAGGTTATTTAAAGAATCATCTCTTTCTTACTTGTTATAATCTAAAGAACCTTTTTTTGGCAAAAAAAAAAGTTTTTTGTGAAACAGAAAGGTTCTTCAGATGTTAAAGGTTCTTTCTGGAACCAAAAGGTTTGAAGCACCTTTTTAAAAAGTGGGTCACCGATCAATTGTGTGACAAGATTGGGTACAACCTGGTTTCAACACGCTTGTGTGGTGGAGACTCTCTTTGTGGTGTTTTTAAATATATACTGAAGAAACAACTTCACCACATAGGGACTTTTAAGTCTGTCAGTAATGATAAAGGGGTCAACAAAAATAAATAGATTAAAGTGAAAAATACATGTCCCCAGTTAAAGCATACTCTGGCCCTTCTTTGCACATTTAGCAGTACGTTGAGAAGCGTTTTTTTCGGGCCATCTGACAAAAACACGTGTCTGAGGAACTGAAACTAAATGTCACTGTCATTCCTGCATGCAGCTCAACTGCCCTTTCAAAACACATTAGAGGGAAAGAGGATCAGCCTATTGCTCCTAAGGCTTCTACCCGTATATCGCCACTAACACAGACACATGACGGACTTAAACCCTGAAAAATGCTTTTGTGCTGCCTTTGAGTGCCGATATTTCTCATCTGCTATAATATCACCACTGAAACAACAATGACTTGGGTAACCACAGGGGTTCTGCATCTTTTGGATGAATCCTTTAAAAAGTGGAGGTGATTGTAAAAAAAATTCTCTTTTTTATGACTTCACAAACTCTGTGTCATTTTGCAGGCAGCTTTGATGGATTTAACGGAGCGGGTGAATGGATGAAGAGCAATTTATATGTTAAAAGTATCTCAAAGTGCTGGGATGTAGTCTCCAACACCCCTCACTTAATTCTGCTTCCATCATTATTATTCCTGAAATCTCAAAGATTTTCTGTCAAGTTGTCTCACCCGAACACAGAAATCATCTCCAAGTAACACGGTGTTCTAGCGAGACAAATTTCACCCGACATGAACGATTGCACGCCGACACCAGCAAATTTAGAGTTGTGTGAATGTCAAGAGAGATGTGTAGGGCTTTTGTTCAGTGCTAGAAAAAGAAAGAAAAAGGGAAAGAAACCGCTAGCAGCTCTGTCCCTTTAGGAAAGCATTAACAAAGCAGTTAAAATAATTCTAAAATTAATTAAAGAAACAGGAATCACAATCCAGTGAGCACTTTAAATTAATCCCAAGAGATTTGCCTTCACACATTTTACACTTTTTTTCACTCTCTCAGCTAGAAGTACTCTAAAACATTTCAGTTCCTGTACTTTGACTAAATGTATGAAAAATATTTCTTAAGCTCTGTTTAAGCAAAAGACCATGTGCTTGTGGACATTCTGGACCGACAGAAACACAGCTGGTCTCATTATGTCACCAATGCGGTTTGTACTCTTGTAAATTAGACAGACTGTGAGTGCACGATCTAAAGCTCATTTAGTCAGCACTCTTGGAAAAAACAACCTTACCAGCAGCAGAAGAGTTGGACAGACAGTAGAACATTTGTTTGGCTGTATCTCGGGTATGAACAAAGTTGTATTATTTACTTTCAGGAAGTAATTGTTGCTAAGGGGGAAAGGTGCAATGGGAAACTGTGTCTTTGGTGTGATTTTAATTGGCTCTGGTGTAAAGCAAATGTTGTGGGGTGAAGGAGGTCAAAACAGATCTGCTGCCCTCCAAAACACTGATTCTCATTAAAGGTTGATGCTTATGAGTGAGAAGTTTTGTGTTTCGTTAAACACTTGACCGAAAGCTTCCTATAATTATCTTGTTTTCCTGTAAAGATTTGTTTTGTTTTGGGTTTTATTCATAACAGTTACTTCATAAAGCATGTCTGTACATTCAAATCTAATCTAATAGATTACTCTCACCTGAAGCAGCAATGCAATAATAATATCTCAAAAAAATGTTTTTGTGTGTGTGTGTCATACTTGGGGTCTGCGGTTGTGTGAAACATTCACACTCATTTTTCATTACCTCAGAAACTCTTTTTGAATACTCTTAATGTTTAGTCACTGGACCCACACTACTCAAATTGGACGGTTCTGTTTGCAACATGTAAGCTATTTGGCGGGTGATAAGCCGCTAATTAGTGGCTCTTAGCAGGAATTCCACTGGTGAGGAATACATCTCTAGTTGGCGTTGTTGTCGAGTGTTCATAGGATGATCGAACCCCTCCAACCCAGTCAAACACCCACCCGCCCTTACCCTCGAAAACCATCTCCAAGATGTCCCTATTAACACTGGCAACCAATAACCTTTTTTTTCCATTTTAGAAGTCTTACAAATTAAGATGTAATCAGAAGATTAAGATAAGAACTTTTCTGCTTTGAGACAAACTTTTTGATTCTTTTAGTCATACTATTGTGAATTTGAAATGATGGGTTTTAACCTTGTCATGTACTGAACTTTGTTGCCTGTGGGTGGCAAGAGGTTTTTCTGAAGACTAATGCTAATATTCATTTAGCCTACACAGCAGGAACTTTCCTCTCTTTAGGAATATGCAAAGAGGGTTCTGCAGGACAAGTGCTTTGTGCTGTCTGATCTTATTAAAGCACAGGATGGATTCACGAGAAACTGATGCACAGAAGCTTCTTTTCCAAAAGCATCACTTAGAAATATTCAACAAGGCTTCACCACAGGAGAGCCTCAAGCCATTTTTAATGCCCTTTTCACAATCATGTTCTATTGAACCGTCTTAAAATAATGACCGGAGAAAGGCACTGTCGTTGACTTTGCACCTGATCTTAGTCATACATTAATGTGATAGACTACAGAACATCACAAATGAGATCAACCCTCAGATCTGAACATGAAACACAGCCCATGCACAACACAAACAGTCCATGTATATCAGGCTTTTAATATGGAATCCATAATTTTGTGAGTTATTTTGTCTCTCCTTTAACTTGAGCCAAACTAAATATTTGATTGAATGAGCTGGACTGTGATGCCTCTAATCTATTTTTCTTTCTCTAACATTGCATTAATGTGCAAGTGGCCCTCGTTCTCTCCCAGCAGGAGTTTGCTATACCCGTGCATTCATTCTGATTAATGCTTTGTGCCTTTGTGGAGTTGGTGCTGATCTGTAGTGGACTAAACATACCCTGAGTGATGGCCAAAGATCACTAGAAATGTCACTTTGTAAACAGAAATATAATTAAAAGCCCTTTTGCTTTATGCTTTTGTCTAGATAGGCGAAAACACCATGTTGATATTCAGACCTCATTTGGCCCCAATAACTGTGTTGCATACACTTCTGTTTTTTACCAGTAGCGTGAGCCTCTTGTTTATCAAGTTCTGAGATAACCATCCCTTCTCTTATTTTAGTGGGTAAGTCTTTTAAATAATGAAAGCTGGACAGAGGGGGCATCTGGACGATATTTTCAGAGGATTGTTTAGATGATATGTTAATGGTTTTAAAGCATATGAAACTACATAAGCATGAGCAGAGGAGAAGTGAGAGGAACTGGCTCCCTGGGAACTAAATGACTTTAGGGCATGTGATGGGTCTTTGATGTGGGGCATGACAAGCTTCACGCTCGCTTCCGATGGCACTTCACATGCAAGTATTCTGTTTGTGAGAGGAACATGTGAGTTTGTCAGTTGTACCTTTAATTTGAAATTCACTAATGACTCAGACTAGATCACATTTATTAGCTTGTCAGAGTTTTTGGTCTCGTGTCTTCTTAGCTTCATAGTGCTCAGTATAAAGTTCTCTGGTTGTTGCCATGCTTGTCAACATGCAGCATAATGGTGCCTGAAATTATTTGCAAAGCGGATCAAATTTGCCACTAGAATTCATTAATAATTAAACATCACTAAATCAAACAGGAATCGCTCTTCAGAATTGTTTGATGTTTTGTTGACTGAGCAGTGGTGAAAGATCACAACTGTAAACACAATTATTTCAATTTTGTTAATGTCTTTAAAGTCGATATACGAGAGATGGGTACACAAGATATCACAAGATAACACAATATCTGTTTTCAAATTCACTAAATATACTCAATATGTTACTTGTTTTCTCACACAAACCTCTAATTGTTTTCAGAATACATTTATTAACCCACCGGCATTGTTTGTCTTACTTTAATGATTGCTATATTTATAGACGGTTTCATCTTAACAACATAAACAAAAGTTACTGCGCATGCGCTCTTTTGTGACCCCAACTGAACTTCCAGAACACATTCACAAACAACAGAGTGCCTGTAGAATCTACAATGTATATGATTTCTGATAACAATCAAAAGAAACCGAGAAGAACCTTTACTTGGCTAAACTTGTCTCTCCGGTATTTTGAATTTAGACTGCGAAATCAAGCTCAACCGCTAGATGTCAATGTATCATTCAGTTTCTATTAAATTTTGTATTTGATAAAATGAACATACAACAAAATTCAACAAATGGTTTATTTCATAAAATTAGTATACAGTAAAATAATAATACAAATTAATATTAACATAAATTAAATAAAACATAAACAGTTATATTATTAGACACTAGTCAAACACAAACCGGAAGTTAACTGGGGGTCAGGCGCACGTGTGTCCGATGAAACAGTCTATAACATGATGCTCTAGAATACTTGATTCTGATTGGCCAGATGCAACATTTTAAAGTTTGTTATTCTTATATTCACCTTGTTTTTGGCGAAAATGTAGGCGCCACTATTTTCCTGGGGCTGTTCGCTAACACGTTCTGGGACTGTCACGGGAGAAATAACTGAAATATGGGAGTTTTGGGGTGTGTAAAATGGGAGCCTCCCGGCTAAAACAGGAGTGTTGACAGGTCTGCTCTGTGCTTCTATAGTTGCACATCGAAGTCCTTTTTTCAAGCTGAGCTATGACAGCACAACCTCAACAAAAAACGTATCCCTTGGTTGTGAAACAAAGACAAATGTAGTGCTCTATTTATGCAGTCTCAAAGACCCAGACATGTTCTTATTATTTTCAATCTAAAGTGTCTAAAGTGATGAAGCTCCTATGGTCAGTAGAGCTACAAAATAAGGTCTCACAGTAGGTTGTCCCTAGATAACATTTCAAAGGATGGATAAGCAGGACTCCATTATTTCGAGGCTGATTACTTTGACAAAGCACATTAAAGGGGTCATGCTCTTTGTGTTGGGCACTGCGGTTGTGTGTCTGCCACTGTGATGGATAACACCTAGATGAGCTGCCTCACAATTGGCCAAGAATGCAGACAATTATTATACATAAGCTTAGGTGAAAAATGCAAGGCCTTCCATAAATCATGCACAATCTTGAGTAAATATTGTCTTGTCATCTAGCTATTTGCTTAGCAGCTGGGTGTGTGCATTGTGTCGCTAAATTGATTCACGGTTCAACTGATGGCAAATGTAATAAAACAACACTCAAAAAGGGTGATAAATTCAAAGGAATCCTTGAGAGACATCCACTTTGTCCTCTCGGAGGCTCAGTATAAAGATAAGCAATGCCAGATACAGTGACGCCTTTCCGGAATGAGTCTAAATTGTAATTTGAATCTGGAGATTGTATCTATGCAAATCTGTGGTCTGAAGCTTTGAAAGAGGCAAGAAACAGAGCAGCTGATGTCTTGTGCTGCAATAAGGTGCCATCAAATAGTTTATTCATGCCCGCGCTTGTAAAAGTCACCCCTTCGCAAACAGGAGCATTTGCATTTGATGATGCCCTTCCAAAGGAGACATCTCACGTTTGATGGGTTTCTCCCATGCTGTTTTTTTTAGTTTACATAAAATAAGCACAGAGAACAATTCATTAATTAGCGTCTTTATTGGTGAGCTAATGAAGTTTGTTTTACAGATATGTCCGAGTATATACATTAACCTCATAGAAACGAAAGGTAGATAAAGGAGATTTTTAAAATACGTACACAGGTTTTTATTGACTTGTCACTAATAAATTGTCTCATATACACAAGGCCCTGATAAACGGACTATATGGACTCCTGTGATGAAAATGTCCTCTAAACCCTAACCAAGCATGCAATTTAAACTTTTGTGCGATGATTATATACTTAATTGGAGTTACATCTTGTAGTACATTATGGTTAAGACAGATATATTAACCTATTGATATTAAAGATCCTTGTACTAGAGAAGGAGTCTTCCATTTGTTTGGGCTAGTGAGTTCTTCGCTCATTGGAAGGAGCCGTTTCTGTTCTGATGGTACATGACCATGATGCAACAACAATGGCAGTTAGGAGGTCCTGTAATCCTCCTGTAGCAGTTCTGCCTGTTTCTGTTGTGTTCTGTTTTTGTTCTCCTGCATTGTTTCTTCCCTTGGTTGTTAATTGCCCCACACCTGTTTCTGTTTCCATTTGATTATGTTCCTCTTGTATTTAAACCCCATGTTCTCCTCAGTTCATTGTCTGCTATTGTTTCGTTTTGGTTGTTGTGCATGCTCCTGGTTTCTCCCTGTTGTTTTATTATTAAAAGGACCTTTGGAATTATATTACTTCATTGTGCACCTGAATTACACAGCATTTTGTGACAGAATAGCAGACCAATAAAGTAAGATATAGCTGCGTTTGTCCTTTTTTGTTTTTTTCCCTCTCCCAGAATAGACTTATCAGCCATCCCGCTTCTCTGCCTGGAGCAGGGAGACCGTCCACTGGAAATCCACACACAGGATTTTTTTAATCTGTTGTGTCTTCCAGCGGACGGTCCCAAGGAAGATCGTCGCTTTTGTGGAGTGGGTGCTGGAGAAAAATTGACTGTTTTTCTCCATCTGCCCCACTGAGGACATCAGCCCCACTCCCGAACCAGAGACCAAGCAGCCATCACGCTGCTGCATGGAGCATCCGCCAGAGCCCACCGCAGATGGAGAGCCCGTACCCGCCAGTGACGAGCCAATGCAAGAACGAGCGACAGAGTTGATCACCGCCCTGGAGCCTGAGCCTCAAGATACGTCTGACCAGGTGCGTGAGCCGGCAACGCTGTGCGTCACCGTGGGAGTACTGATGGAGATCGAGGGCTTAGAGGGAAGCCCCGCTCCCCACTCCCGCCCACGGATGGTTAGCTGCTACTGGACTCTGCCATTTTTGACTGGGCTAATGAAGTGGATTTCTGGCGTGCTCCCTTCCCCCCTGGTCCCGTCCAGCTCTTCCTCATCTCCGCTGATCCCACCAAGCTCCCCTTCATCAGCCAGCACCTCGCCTCAGAGAAGATCCCGCCAAGCCTCCCACCCCCGCTTCCTCTGTCATTGCCAGCCAGTCCATCAGGCCTTGATCTGCTGGCATCTGGAGACACCTCAGCTCACCCTCTGCACGCCTATGCCGTTGGGTCGGATGAGCTTCGGGATCTCCAACCGCAAGCTACCTCAGGGGTAGAGTATCCCATGTCTCCATCTCCAGCCTCCAAAACCCAGACTCAACCTCGGCCCTGAGATCTTCCGGCTTCACCTTGGCTGCTGGCTCCCCTCATCTCCACCGTGGCCCGTCATCCCACCAGCTCCACCAGGCTCCCTTGTCCCTCTGGCTCCGCCTTGGTCAGTCGTCAACCCTTTGCCGCCTCAGGACTCCAATCCTCCGGCTATGCCTTGTCACTCCCCTATGGCTCTGTCAGGCTCCTCCTTCCCTCAGGCTCCTCCTTCGTCCTCGGTCGCTCTGGTTTCGCCGCGGTCTTCCGGATCCCCGCCTCTGCCTCGGTCACCCTGAGCCGCCGGTACCGCCTTGGCCCTCAAGATCCTCGGTGTCACCCTGGCTCTCCGTCTGCTCGTCTCCTCCCTGGGCTCCTCCCCCACCATCGACATCTCCGTCAGTCGGCCCCCTGGTGTAGCCAGCCCTTCCTCCACCATGGCTCCTCCCTCCGTTGACTCCACAGTGGGCCATCGTCCTGGATGGTCTCTGGACCAACACCTGGCTCATCCTGCTCCAGGCTTCCCCTTGGCTCCTCCCACCCGCCACGCCCCCATGGACTCATACCCAGATTCGCTCTGGGTTCGGGGTGGTTCTGAGCTCAGTGCACTCACCCCTCGGAGCCCGCTGCCCGGAAAGCATGCCAAATATGCATACCATTTTCTACCCCTGCTCTATTGTTATTATTTGCATATGCAAACTTGTGAAAAGGACCTTTGGAATTATACTACTTCGTTGTGCGCTTGAATTACACAGCATGTGTACACCGTGACAGATCCAGAGGCGTGGTTGAGACCTCTGTAACACAGGCTTTAATACATAATTAATACATAAAACAGAGACAGGGAAATTGACTCCTTTATGCGCATCAGTAGAGGGTGGGCGGGGGTCTCACCGCTTGTGGGCCCTGGGAGCGTGACCCACATGCGCGGCCCTGCATACACATATGCGGACATGGAAACGGACACAAACGCTAACAGACACATGAACAGGCTGTAATTCATAGGGATTACAGCAGTACACACAGTATGAGGTAGAAAAATAAAAGTTTTTTTTTCTTACAAAGCTATTTTAACTAGCTTCTATTACCGCTCTGGCATAACATGAGGATGCCCTTGGCATAAATAGATCTACATGTTCATTTGGTATATTAAGAGAGGCACACAGTTAAAGAGTGTTCATTACAATTGCAAATTTCCGCCCTGGGGCCCATAGCCCAGTACTTGATTACATGGGGTCTGTGCTCACGGACACAGCCTGATTCTGATTGAAAGTCCAGTGCACCTAATTAATTTCATTAGAAAGTGAAGTCATCTTCTAGCAGGAATTAATATTTGGAGCGTCATGTTGCTAATTCATTTCCAGATTTAATTAGCTCAGAGAAGAAATGTTGCTTGGGCAAGAGGACTTTTTAATTATCAGCTTGGATAAATTTGAAAATGTTGATGCCTAAGGGTTGAGTTAATTAAAACCTGCATTATTTTAACTTTAATTAGCTCCCATCTTTGTTTTGCTCCACCATATGGCCATGTCCTGTAGTCAAATTTAGTTAATTAAGCTAATTAAGCTAATCATTTTAATTACTCAAGACATTGGATAGAGGATGACTACAAGTTTATGGCCTAGTACTTGTTATTCATTAAGTTGGAGGAATGGAGTTATTTCTGATTGCAGTTGGCAAGCATCGCCAGGCAGTGACAAGCTCTGAGATATTAAGGCTGAAGTATAATTGCATTTCTTGATAAAACAACATGTCACAAGCACAACTCTTTTAAAGAGGAAAATGATTTAGAGCTACATCTATTAGCATTCGATGGGTCTCGTGTATCGGTTGAAGGCACTCTCCGATATCTGATTAAATGTTGCAAAATCACTCAAGTTAGAGCCAGCTGACCGCGCTCTCAAACCTCAAATCTGTTGCTCGGGTAATGACACACACAAAGTTTACCATTTTATTAAATTCAGTCAATTATGTCTGGATGCGGTGGTCATAGAGATACATTTACCCTCTTCAGTGATTCCTCTCTTGTGGTAGTATCAGTGCATTTTTAATAAGAATTAACAGAAGAAAATGTGCATTAACAATCTACTTTTCTGTCAGGAACAGGAAAATGTAAGGTCTTCAGATCTGAAATACTCAATTGCCCTTTGATTGCTGGTAATTTTAGGTACTTTGGGTGTTGACGAACTTGAGAAGCAGCAAATTCATGAGCATGTGAGGCAGAAGCTGCCAATGAACAGACGTCTAGAGTCCTGCAGGTTGTAATGTTCACCATAACGCAAAACCAGGATCTGACTGGCTAATTGAGGATGCTGAGTGTGAATGGGGAGGAGAAGAGCCTTCTGGGAAGAGCCATTTGTCCCTGTGGGTTAACTGGGAACCAACAACTGCATGTTGAGCTTTGATGGCAACACATCATGTCAGGGTTGTAACCGCCCTAAAGATGCAGAGGCCAAGTGCAGTAATGAAATAATACAGCCAGACATCATGTCCATGGTTTCCATTATTGTTAAAGATTTTGGTTGCCCGATAGAACCACTTAGGTAATTTGTTTCTGTGTATAATCCTATTGGCTGCTATTAAATTAAACCAACTGGTCATTTGGGTTTGAGAACTATAAATAAACCCTGTTACCATGAGACATGGGCAGTATGTGTGTGTGTTTTTTGTCATTTGATTAAAGGGGAAGCCCTTTATAATATCATCTGTAAAATGGGACCTACACTGTACCCTGTGACCTTGATGGGTCTGCCACCCATCAGATGATCCCATGCAGCTAATGGATGTCACTAATGTACCCACTGTCTGACTCATATTCATAACCTGTGATTTCCCCTCTGATTCTGATCCAAATCCTAATCAGGCACAATTGCAGATTTACTCATTAAGTTTGGGACATTTAAGCTCTAAATGACTTCAGTAGTAGTTTCAGTTTCAGATGGCGCTCAAGCTGATGCATAATTTTCACAAAACTGGAAAGTAGTTTCTTAATTTGAAAAGCTCTAATTTACGTCATTTCAGTGTCCTCTTGACCAGAGTAAGCAGCAATTAGTTAACAATTTTGTTAAAGATTTGGCAACAGAAGGCTGTTAATAATTAACTTCTACCAAACATGTAAGTTCTATAGCTACATAATATGGTGAAAATGTATTTGTGGTTTGGCCTTAGAGAGGACAAAGCTTAACAGCATGGCTTTCTACCTTTAGAACTCACTGTGATAAAAGTATTACTATTTTATGCAAAATCAACACCTGGGTGGTATGCATGTGTGCACATACCGCACATTCAATAGTATGCTCTCTTAACACTTATCCAGGACTTTTTCTTCATTCAAGGTGCAACAGAACACTGCATTAATTAAACACTATTGTTAAATATAAATATCTTAGGTTTTTCGATAATACAGTGGGTGTTTCTTCAACTACTGTCCCAGGGGTTTTAACTAATTAAATATCACAAAAATGTAAACTTTTTTGTTACGTGAAATTGCCCATTATAACTTTATTTTATGTATAACTGTCTTATAAAGAATGTATGTGTCTATAATGCATGCAATTCATGCAAATAGTGAAATTGAATTGAATCAATTCAATTTTATTTGAACAATGCTGAAAATGTGATTTTCACATTCACATTTCACATTTTTTCTGCATTTTCTGATATGTGGTGAAAACAACAAGAGAAAAATCCTGGCATTTCAGAAAACTGATAAAAATGACAATGTCTTCTGTATTGTGTATATATAGACTACACCAGTTTTTTTTAATTACTTTTGACATTAAATATTCATCAGAGCTCAGTTTCTTCTTTTTTTATAATAGAAACAAATTCATGATTGTTTCACTTCTGTTCAGTGCTTGAAAATTTTTAAATAATTGAATAATATGTTTTGCTCTCTTGAGGCTTTTGTTTTGTTGCTGTCAGTTTTTCTAATGACGAGGGCCTTCAAAATTACCTTTGTAAAATCTGGTAATTATTTTTTTTTTACATAGCCCCTACGGATCAGCGCCCAGCGTGCTCCAGTGAGACAGGGCTTAATAGATTAACTGACAGAAGGCTCCCGATCAGGGCCCAGCCAGTTGACACCAGGAGGAGCATCTGCTCAAAGGCCATTTCCCTCTAACCTGGGTCGGCGCCCCCTCACCAACCCAGGCATAGAAGCTCCATCCTGGTCCTCTTGTTAATTTAGTCTCCCTCCCTCCTCCGCTCCCACCACCGGCAGCATCGCCAGCCCCTCTATGACATGGTGGCTAATTAGAGCCATGCATATATTTGTGACCGTGTTCATTATGAGAGAGATGCTGCAGTTTGCCATAGTGCCCCTAAACAAACCTTCTTCACAGCTTCCAACTCACGCTTCGCCGTTCTGACTCCTCTGTTAGACAGTTACCAAAGCTGTTTACCAGCGATCCTGCTTGCAAACTCTCACAAAAAAATGTAAGCGTGAGCTCTAAGGGGATAAGCCACAGGCAAAAGAGAAACCTCTTTGGGGTCCATTTGAGGCTGCTTGAACTATATGTTTAATTATATGTAAAGGTCAGGAGGAGTGAAAGGGAAGAAATGCCAGACAGAAGGGCTGTGGTTAAGGCTCTGTTTCCCGCCTAATGACGGTCTCTTCCTTTACTGCACACTCAGCTAACATCCATCACCCACAGCTACATCCCGCAGAATTAAAAGCAGTTGGTAACTCAGACCGACAATCAACCTGAAATAGCTCCATGAGATAAAAAAAGCACATATTGTTCGATTGTATACAAAAAGCTGCACTTAAATCTAATGTGACATGCTTTCATTACACATGCGATGTGTGTAATTCTTTTTTGTACTAGCTTATTGGTACGGTCATACTTGGGTTGAATGTGATTCCCCGAAAAGGATAAACATTGTAGCAAAACATTGTTCTGTGTATGACAGCATACCTCTGTTCACCTTTGAGGTCCTGTTACCTGGGACTGTCCTCAGTAAGGTGTGTTTAGCTATTTATGTGCTCAGCTGAGAGATTAGTCAAAATATAGGCCTGTTCTGTGTTTGAGTCATACAGGTTTTAAAGATGCAGTTCTTGATTAACAGCGGCCACTAGCGTTGTATTATAGATTTGCCACGAATCGCTCATTCCAAACACGACGGTGGCCACCATAGTACAAAAAGATGTCGTTCTCATGTTGTTCTCATTGCTTGAATGTAGTTATGTTCAGTTTAACGTGTTTTGCAAGGGGATTTCCGCAACTAAAATGTACAAAACAGTTGGTGGAACGACATGAGATGATATTTTCCAGAACATCATAATATACTGAACTATGTTATCACTAATCACAAAAAAAAACATTATGGGTTAAAGAATTCAGGCAGGGTCACGTTCTGGCGTCATAAGAGAAGTGAATATAAGGTTATAGAGACCAAGAGGTGTGTGTGTGTGTGGGATGAGATGGGAACAGACAGATAGATCCTAAGCAGATCCCACTCCCTTGCATGTAATTGCAGAGATAAGAACTCATACAGCCTATTGGGAAGACAGTTTTGCGATTTACAGCTCTTTAATGGTCTCAACTTCAAAGACTCCAAGAAAAATCATTAATAGATATATTTAACAATGTGAAACATTAGTCATTGCCAACACATTCTCTTAGCTGCAATATTTTTAAAAATAGGCCTAAAGAACTGATTTCAAATGCTTTATTAATAGGTAATGAGATAACTATTCTTTCTTCTTTTTTTCTTCTTTTGTGATAGTGAAAAAGCTGACTAAAATTTTCTTGTTAAAGCCGTGCATTAATTTGCTTCATAAGGTGTTTCTTTATTTTTCCTTTTCTAAATCATCTCCCATTCTTCCTCCCATATGTTTTCACTAGGTTGGAGTATTTTCTTTCTTTTACTTTTTCTAGTTTTAGGACAGCTGTGTGACTCTACATAAACATGATTTGGAGCTGTGGTGTAGTGTTTAGCCTTTGTGCTCCTGGCATATTGAGGGGCTGGTGAAAGCAATTCAGGTCAACCCACTTTGAATGAGATTCACACCGGCAATCAAGGTAGGCATGATGACATGTTACATTTGTGTAAATTAGGTTCGAATCTGGCCTTTTGGTTGTTCCCAGGAAGACATTCTGGTTTAAAAATAATCTGAATGATCTTAACTTGTGTAATGCTTTTAAAGCACAAGATCATACATGGAAATACCACAGTGTTGACCCACTGAATGTGGAGGTGCTGTACCTGTAAGGTGAAGCCACTCCTTTATAAAAGCAATGAGTTACACACACAGAATACTTTTTTCTATTTTCCAAATATTATATAAAAAATATATAAAAAACACAAGCACACTAAATTTATGAAGCCACTTGGTACTATAATGTGGAGTAGTATGTGGAATTATCCCTGAACATGGGGAGTTAGATCAGTGGGGGAAAAAATCCTCTTGTTCCCCTCATAGAGACAAGAGGAATTGCAGAATTTCTAACAAGGGTTCTTTTCTACATCAACTTGACTCTGGCTGATTAATTAAAGCATTTGGTGACCTTTTGCTTTTCTTGTGGAAGGTTCAGCCATCTGCCCAAGGGCTCTGGCCCCTGTCCCACCTCTCTTAGCCTAGAAGAAAAGCTGTTTTCTCAATTGTGGTCTTGATTGTCACTGAACCTCAAGACAATTGAGCGACTCAGACATTGAATAGAAAAAAAATCTGTCATCATTTACTTTGTCAGACCCATATTGACTTTTTCTTTTCAAAGTTGAAAATGTTGACAACTGCTGAAACACTGTAATTTCCAGTTTATTCCATACAATGAAAGTAAATGGGGATTCAAACTCGACATACAATTTCAATCAGAGCAGTTAACTTGAAACGTGTTCTATTCTTATTAAGAAATTCTATAAGTCTGTGAATATTGAATATACTGTATATATACAGTATATATAGCAATGTAAAGGTTTCTCATAAAATAACGGTAAATGCTTTATTATAATATGAAAGAAGTAATCAATTATTTCTTTAGGAAACTAATATTTTTCTGTAGTTTTAAAATGTTTTGGCGTGAAATGGATGACTTGGACTAAATAATTAAGAAGATGCACCCAACAAGAGTCCAGCATAGATTGGATTCTTCAGAACGCTGGTTGGTAATATTCCAGGATTAATCTTCGTCGAAGCGTGACATAAATTAAGATGCTAAAATACAACACAGATTTTATTATTATTATATTATTATTATTATTTAGTTACAACATTACTGAACCTGCAACTGCTTGACGTTATAATTGTTGTGAGTGCTGTTTGCATAGAGGTTGCATCAGTGGGTGGCAGCAGATGAAGAGAGGGTAAATGTGTTATAACTGCTTTAAGATTTGGGCCTTACTTGCACTTACACATACATGCAGTTACCCACCAAAACACTGTGAAAAATCTATGAGAAACACCAGTGTATTCAATTCTCTCAGTGGGGATCTGATTGAAGAACATGCCCACACACCTACAAATCACAAAGACGACATTTAAACTTAAAATGATCGCACTTTACTCTGGCGATTTCGGTTTAGTTCCTGTACATCAATGGTGGTTATGAAAGCTTTTCATTGTGAATGAATTGAGAGTCTGTGTTTGGTCTCACAGTTGGAGTCTGTCTGCAGTCGGCCATGCTTTCAGGAGCTGACCGACCAGCCCAGCACTTAAGAGATGGCGCGCTGAGTGTTGTCGCGAGCCACGACTGGCTTAATGCATTATTATTGTTACCACATTCCCTCACTGAATGCTCCAAAGGGAGTGAAGGCTAGGAAAGGCTTTTCAAAAACCCAGTCTGAGAAAACACGTTGCCATAAATAGCTGAATTGGGCATGGGTATGGATTGGTGGTGTATTTTTCTTCTCCTCCTAAAGTGGGAAAAAAGCCCAAGAGATGGCCTTTCAGAATATTTCACATAAGAGACCTTGGACCTTTTGACATAATTTTGGATTATATGATTTTTTTTTCTTCACACAAGACTTTTAAAAATATTAAACAATGTGCAGAACATGTTGATTGTGAGCTGTTAATCTCTAAAATGACAAAAATCTCTAAAAACCTCAAAAATGTGTTCTATGTTACAGGTTTCCCCTATGATCTTTATGTGATGAAAACTGAAGTAGTTATTTAAGACTCCTCCTTTCACAAACAAACGTTCATTTATTAAATTAATTACATGAATATGTCATGACCAATCATCATTGTCACGTTGTGTTATGTGACCGATTGCACTTTGAACATGCAAGTCCGAACACTCAGGATTGAAGATAAAAAAAGGCAGATAATAAGTGATGGCTCCAATATTGGTCTGTTTCTCACATAATGCTATCGTATTGATTTGGAACACTTGGAATATACACATGAATCATACTGCATGGACTACTATTATTGTGTTTCTATCATTCTGACAGCTCTAATCCCTATTCACTTTCATTGTATGAAAAAGAGTGGCCAGTAGCCTATATTCTTTATCATTTTGTGGTGCTACGGGGAAAGAAAGTCACAAAATGTATATTTCAGGTGAATTTTTCCTCAAATTGTTTTATATATGAACTGGGGTGTGGTGGATAATTCTATAGATGTCAAGGAAACACTAGGGAAGAACCCAAATGCAGGCAGGCAGAGGTGAAGGGGTTAACAGAGAGATTTTATTATAACAAAAACACAAAACAAGAAAGCCACGAGGGGGTGTAAACAAGAACGAGAAAACAATACAAGTAAACAGGGACGTATCTAACTAACCACTAAACTAACATAACTTGACAAACTAAACTAACACTTACTAGACTTGACAGGACAATCCAAACAGGAACACGACATGGGAAAACAGGTGAGCACAGAATATATCAAAAACGTAGACCGCAGCACAAACAACACGCAGACCGAACGTAATACACGAGCAACAAGACAATGAAACAAGAGGACTATTTAAAGGGAAGACAAACGAAGGATAATTGACGAGGGGCAGGTGAGAAACATAAGACACGGCAGGGAGGCAATACATGAAACGAGAGGGGCGGGGCCAATGACAAGACACGAGAAAGCACATGAGATGTCAAAACATAAACAACTCATGGCTTTCTCATATAAAACCTAAGGGCTCTGTCCCGATCCTGCCACACGACTAGGAATTCATAAACAAGAAGGTAGGACCATGACAATAGAACTGAAGATTTGACATGAAAGTGATATCTTCTTTAAAAGGATCAGAAACAACACAATATTGCAGTAGATGTGAAATTCAATACAAAAAAACCAGAACTGAATCATTTTCAGATGACACCATTAACCTTTTGGTTAAATGCTTTTGCACTTTGGAAGATAAAACCTAATGGTGTGCATGTGTGTGTCAGCGCTTGTTTGTGTGTGGCAATGTGTGTTTCACGCACCTCTCGCCAAGGTGAGTCAAGACTTTTTGAGAGTAAAAGGGAGCAGAGTTACTAATGGAGGTGAGGCTCTTCTTTTTGTGTAGTGAAAAAAATGAAGTATCTTTTAAATGTGCTTTTCTGAGAGTCCATTGTTGGCCCCCGGGGGATTGGAAGACAGAGCTGGAGGGTGGTGCTTTCAAATCTCATCGCATTACACAAGCATTTACATGACGGACAGGATGGCCGTTTACGAAAAGTGAGCCCTCTCTTCGTCAGAAGCTAACCCTTTTTAGCTGAGAGAAACCATGTCCTAGAGCCGTTCACAACTGCGTTAGCAGCACACCCATAATGGCCAGGATTGAGTTACCCCTTTACTTTAGGGCAAACAAAACTAGCTTTAATTGCCTTACCAATATTTGCATGTCCCTCTCCGTGTTATCGAATACCCTGCTAAGTAACTAGGCACCTCCGCCCTCCTGCTCTATTTTAGGTTGTTTGCAGATGCACGGAAAGGCTGTTGAAACGTTACGATTACTAACCAGATTTCACGCCTTCTTACAAACATCTCAATTTCACTTGCTGGTCCTGTCATTTAACCCTGCGTCTACCTTATACAATATTTCACAAGGTAGCATCCTTGATTAGCGTTGACCTTTCAACAAACTGGACATCGATACCTTCCAAAGGCTTATGTGTTTAAACATCGTCAAAAGAGGTAAAAGAGAAGATGTCGTTTGGGCCATTTAATTATTGACCTTATGGGTTAATTATTCATCTCCACAATATGAGTATGTGCCTAAAGTGAGAGAGATAATATTATAATATAAAATATAAAATAATATAAAAGCAGAGTGTGTTTTTAGAGGACATACCAGAGCATTACAGCCAGCTGGCTGGAGCTGTATTAATGACTGCGAGAGTTTAGCTGTACGAGTCTGGCCATAATGGTAAATGCATGTACGATTCGTAAAAAGCTTGAGCTTGGAGAGTGACTGGGGGAAAGGGGCATTTTAGAGCAATACAACACAGCTACACTAACAGCACGATGCTCCTCTGCCTAATGAAAAACTTGGATCCCAGAAATACAGTGGTTCATGCTTTCACTTTTCAGGCTTTTTTTCAGCATGAGTCTCCTCTACAGGACAATTCTTATGTCAAATACATTTCCAAAATATGTCCTTTAGTAGATTATTGCTTCATTATTCATTTCCTTACACCATAAATGTTGACATATAGTAAAAAACATGTTTTTAGTATAATTTGTTGTCATTTTAGAACTGAGAACAGCAACGATTATAGATATAATTAGGACTAGCTGTCACACAGGTCACAGGGCTTTGGCTTAGAAGATAACAATTAAGTCAGAAACTGTCAAGGTGTTGTGAAGGTTACATGCTATACAATTTTATAATAAATGAATACCAATAGTTATACTTTATTATTTTACTATCATTTTACTATTTTTGTAACGCTTACTTTTGTCATTGCTTTAGGTTAAACATGTTGTGCCAAAATGTCAACATATCACCCACATAGTGTGACAATGTCAGTTAATTAAATTAAGCATGTATTTTATAACAGTTTTTTTTTGTAGGCAGAATACACAGAAATTGACTTTCTAAAATGTACCTATCCTGAAAAAATTCACTTGTGTGAAAAGTGTTACAACTAGCAACCCATTTTGACTTGTAAGGAAATGTGCTCTTATGTGTATTATAAAATCAAGAGTGTCCCATCTTGCAGGTGCTGCCAGTTTTGGTTGCAGTCAGTTTAAGAGAATGATCTTTTGCAAGTCTTTGAATACATCATTGACATAGGTTTGAAACATGCTGCATTCCTTCCTGATGAGTGCACTGATAGTGCTGAATTGTTGACTCACATAATGACAGAGCTAAGTGCATATAGTTTACACCTATCCTGACACATTTATACATCAGCCTCAGCACCTGACCAAACATACAATATGTCATAAACCAGTATTTTCTTTCCTCTTTGGAAATCTTCACAAGTGTCTCTAATTACCTACTATTCTCCCAATGAATAATTTCTGTTAAAACACTAACAGTGTGAGTGTATGGCTTCAATGTTTCTTTTTGTCTATTAAAAGGAGAAAATTATATTTTATGCACTTTGAATGAAAATCTGATTATGAAAAGTAGTTTCTTTCTATTTGTATATTGAATATTATTGAATCAATGGTCTATAATCGTTTCTCCTTTCATATGTAAGCAAGGGCACAACAATTTCTACTCCATATTTCACATCTATATTCACATAACAATATATCACACCCACAGCTCCGATCAGGAGAAAAGGGTTGTTATGACTTTTTAATTCATGTTATTTTTCCTGTATATACCCCATCTTTGACAAGCAAGCTGTGACCTGTTCAAATATCACAGCATTACAGGCCCAAACATGCCAAAGCCTATTCACAGCCGCTGCTTAGAGATTCTCTATTACTCTCCCTCGCTCCCTGTCTGTCTCTCGTTTTTCTTTTTGCTATATTGTTTCCTTCATATACAACTATACTTGTGTTCAAAAGTGCACAAGGTTTGGTTTGGTTAGGTGTTAATTTCTGTCTGACTAATTTGACTCTAAATGGATAGTTCACCAAAAAATATGAAGACTATATATAAATGAAATGACTATATCAATAAAAATCTATATATTTTTTAACACCGTTAAGATGTTCCAAACCCATTTGGCTAGTAAGTAGTTATCTAAAATAGTAATACGTGAATGGTGACTATACGGCTGTCTCTTTCAGATACGAATAAGAGCAAACTGTCTCTTTAAGGGCTGATTAAAGGGGCATTCTACGTATAACAACACACACTGTGAATCAAAGGGAAGCTTTCTCTGACCTGTTTCTCCCTGAGCAGTAAATCCATTTTTGTGATTCCATTGTGGTAGCTTAGCTCCATTAACTTGCTTTCTTCTCCCCTACATCAAAGCCACATCTGACACATGGATTACGAGCGTACAAATGACATTTTTGAAATATGTCACTAACTATCTGCCTTTCATATGAGTTTAGCTTTCAGAGTAGTAAACATTGCTTTGTGTTAACATTCCTAATTCTTACCACATTGTAATAAAGGCAAACTTAAAGGGAAAATGCATCCTGGATTGTCCATTACCAAAAATAATAGCTTCACGTTGAAACCAAACCTTTTCACACAAAAAAAGGAATTACAAAAACATGAAATGCTGAACAAAATCTTGAATTCATTTCTATTTATTAGGATCAGTTTACTTCAGAAATTGCTTAAACATTAGCAGATAATTGTCACATACATGGCCCTTGTGTTTGCAGTTAAAACGCTAAATTACTTGAACAGATGTAAATCTGACCCTTGCTCCAGTGAAACAAGCTTGCTGCTTTCAAGTATCTCAGCTATGTTATGCACAGTATACTGCCATTAAAGTGACTCCAAATATAACTATGACAATGCACTATAATTATCATGCCCAGTGTAATCATTATCACAACTGTTCCTGCTGCTGTTATTAGAAGGACTGTTTTCCAACACCAGCTGTTGCTGGACTGCAATCACCTGTTGCTCATAAAAGTATTTCGGAGATCCTGTATCTGTTACACATTATACTGGCAACACATGGTAAAAATAGCTAGAGGACGCTTTTAAACTTGAACGTTGGATGAGCATAGATTGTAGATCCTGTATTGGTTTTCACCAAGACATCACGCACGCGCACACTCACCCACATACACACACACACAGACCAAAATAATCAGATCTATTTTCTTTTTTCTGTGGATCTATGATTTTCCTCTGGAAACACTTTGTTGAGAGTTATTTAAATGTACTCGAGTCTTACTACTAAAGAGACCAAAAGACATTCCTGAAGTTTTACAGCTGAGGCAAACTCTGCTAAAGCACTTAGGACATGGCTTAATATTCAGACTGACTAATTTGAATTCCTGATGCACTGAAAAAGGGAAACACTTACACCTGCTCACTGTTTCTTTAATAAAATGCATTGAAAAACTGAAGTATTGATGACCGTACAAGGTACATCAAGATGTGTTTTGCAATTTTACAAGGTAGCTTTAGTGTTTTTGCTGATCTCTTTCAACATGCATTGAGCGCCAGATGTTTTAAAACAACCAGAGATTCTCTCAGCCTGAAGACCAGAAATGAATGTGCATCACCACCGTGCTGAATAATCCACCAACACTGCATATTTTCACTCAGAGAACAAAATGATGATAACAGCAGGCATATGGATACAAAGTCTCTAAGATAAACTCTTCAGCAGAGACCGTAAGTTCACCGCACATTGTTAACAAAATATGAGCTATGAAACATGGTCATATTTGTATTGAGGACACAATTACAGACCGTGCCACACAGGCTGTAATAAAATGCTACAAAAATATTTTGATTAAAGATTGTCAAAATGCTCCCTGTCCACCTGTCTGATAACTGAATGCAGATTATAGCCAGGCATTCTGGGGATGCAAATCAGACCCTCTTCATACCCATTAAGTCGAGCAACAGCTTCAAACACCGATTTGTTCTGCAAATAGCCTATTCAGCTTGTGCCCAAAAAGCTGCAACACCTTTCTCTCCCCCTGTGGTAATTGAATCTTCAAAGGGGAATGTTCACCCTCCCCATCCTCGCGACAAGAATCGCAGGATGAATAGCATGTTCATATGAAAGAAAAGAACGTATACATGTTTATCCATGTTCAATTAGCCACCACATCATCTGCATTCATAATTACTGCAGAAGAACATGTATAGACACAATTAGGAGATGGATAGATGGTCCACGACAGCACTTCATTCAGGGAGGTTAATAAAAAAACATAGTTTTGCTAATGAGCCCCATCCTCAAGAGAAACTCAGGCAAGATGAATTACTGTGATAACACAAATCCTTTGGTCTCCTGGTGGAAAATTGGATGCAGAGTGTTCTTTCAGACACTGTACATAATTCACGATGAGTGATTTCAGATGTAAATGAGAAAACTAGTTTAGGTCTGAACGAGGGTAAATAAATGGTGCATGAAACACAGTCCACATACTTATTATGTAGAATGATTCTCCCTTTGGCCAAACACCAAATTTCATACACAAAAGACAGTGCTTAAAATAGGATTACAAAAAGAGACTTTTTTAAATCTCATTTTTTATTAATTAAATACACCATATTGGAGCAAATGTCTCTGAAAATATCACAAATAAAATTCTCTCTCATTCTGCATGTACTGTTGAAAGGTATGAGCTTCATTTTTTGTTGGTTGGTTGCATGGTTTCAGGTTCAAGGGATCAGGTTTAGCTGTGTAGTATGTACTGTAGCCACAATGGGACAAAAACATTTACATGCATACATACTGTACTGTACATGGTAGTTTCACAAATACACCAAGAGTGTTCATGATTTGATTTCCACAAAAAAGCCACGGATACTTCTCTGAACCCAGTCTTTAGGATTTTTATATTATCCAAAATGAAACACATTCCCTTTACAACATCTAAAATATAGAAATAGAAGATACCATGTTGTGAAGAAAAGGAGAATAGACAACGTATGACAAAAAAATATAAAGGAAAACAAAAGTCAGTATTCGCCCACTAATGTTGAAACAAGTGTTATGTACGCAGATGAATGCAAAAAATGCTGCAGTTCATTAGTGTCATTTTTTCACCCTTTCTACCCCAAACATCCCTTGCCTGCTGTCTTTCTCTGTACTCGCTGTGTCAGACTTTGAGTCCCTCGGGATTAGAGGTCTCGTCTAGGTCAGTTCATAGAGTCCTCAGTGTTCCCCCCTGCAGGGCCTCATGGGTATTTTCCATCCATGATTCAGGAGTTTGGAGTAAAGGGCTGTTAAAAGGGGTCTCTGGCTATTGCAGGTCAAGGTGGAGCTCAAGCCTGAGATTGGCGCTCTGGTTTGAATATCGTCGCTTTGAGGAAAGAAGTGGGATGGGGTCAGATCTGAAAGGTCTTCAGCGACAATGAGCAAGCGACTGAAATGAAGGCACACATCCTGCTTTGAGCAACACCACCATCCTAACACACCTAGAACACAAGATAACAAAAGATCTGTTAGATACAATGGAGGTGAAAATTATTATGAGAAAATTATGTCCAGTAAAATAAAAATAAGTTTTTCTTACGAAACCAGAGGCATCAAGTTACTGACTCATATAAAAGGAAAATTTGTGGTTTTAAAACACACAAAATGTCCAACAGAAATATTGGTACAAAAGCAAATACTCCAACTACATTTTAGTTCATCTTAAGGGTTTGATAAGTTTATATAACATAATAAGGACACAATCACCAGCCTAAATATACCCTTCCTAAAATATGAAAGTATAAATGTGGATACAAAAAATACATTAAATGAATATATTTGACTATTAAACAATAAATACAAATTCTAATTTTAATTAAATTAAAAACAATTGGAAAAAGGACCAGTCCAACAACTTTAATTAACCACAGTCTTGGACAGCCATGAACAAAAGGATCATACATAATACCAACATTTTCCCTCAGTGAGAGTCATAAAAATGAAATGTCAAATGAAGACTGTCAGGTCCACTGAAGGCCACTGCTTAACTTACTGATCAATAAGGCTTTTCATACCCTATTTCCTCTGCATTTTAAGTACATTGTATGAAGTTGGTCTCTTTTTTTAAAGATCTGGCACAGTCCCAGGGGAGCAATGCTGGCGAACAGAGACAATTATACCAATACCCACGTACCTACATTCCCCTTTCATAGACAATCACACATAGACAGCAAACTTTTTTCTTTCTAACATTCTCTCTCCTTTTGTTTTTCTAGGGGGCAATTTGCTTTTCCCGTCTTACCTCAAGTTACTAAGGGGTTTCAGTCTACTGTAATAGTAATTGCAACCCCCCCACCCCATTGGAGGGCTAATTAAAGAGACGGAGGCTGTGAAGGTTTGGATCCCCTGGGTTCAGGCTCAGCATGAGAAAGGTAATTTGTCTGTCCTGAACAAAGAGATTAGGGAGAAGCCAGGGAGCTACTTAATAAATGAGCATCAAATGTCCTCAGCCGTGGATATGGACAGCGCCAATTATGTCACCATGAAATTGCACATAATAAAAACAATGGCTACCGGACAAGGCCTCGGATCTGTCTAGGGAAGTGATTCTTCCCTCCCTCTCTTTCTATTCTGCCCTTGACTGTTTTGGTTCCCAGCTATAGGTCTGGAGAGCTGGAGAATAAGAATAGTTAGTTGACCAATGATTTTAAGCACTGGTGGAGAAAGAGTGTCTCATAAATTAGCTGAAGTAAGTTTCCTAATAAAGATTATAATCTGCTCTCAACACTGCGCAAAAACATGCCTGTTTAAGTATCTCCCGAGGACGCATGCCTGGGCCTTTTCTTTTTCTTGCTGGTGGAGAAGGGCATCCGGGTGTATTTAAGAACTCTCTCTCCGCTATAATTAAAGCAGCAAGGCCAATATTCAGATTGCATTTTAGCATTAATAATTCAGCTGTTTTCACTACAATTGATGTCGGCACATAAATAAACAATGAAGCCTCATATTTACACAGTGGCAGCCGCGGAGCGAGAGCTGCGAACGGGGATGAGGAATGGAAGGAAGGGGGCTTAAACAGACATTTAAAATAAAGCTTGATAATGCAAAGGCTTTCAATTTGAAGCGCAACACGCTCTTGGAGCTAATTTGTAAAAGTGACGATCCCTTAAAAGGCCTCTAACCGAGCCCTGAGCTAATGGAGCTCTTTCCCCGCTCTTCTTGTTGACTACATCTCTCCACTCACAATTTTTTTTCTACTGAAGCTGAAATAAATGTTCACTATGAGACTCAGCAACTGTCCGATCTCTCGCAAAAGCTCCCACATACCCATTGTCTCCATATCAGTAACTGATTATGTGTCACTGAACCGCTATTTTCAGAGCCGCTGAGTACAATCGGCTGGTGGCCGACTACACAATGAAGTCTTATTGCAGACGGTCTCAAAGGCGAGGAGGGGAATTAGGTAAATAATTTGCCCGCTTGGCGTCTGGTTCTGTTTATTTAAAGCTTTCTGTGCAGCGTCGGAGGAGCGAATAGACAGATAGAATTGTGACTGTGAAAAAGGGGCAGAACGCTGTATGCTAGTGTGAAATTAAGGATTTTTTTGCAGAAGTGAGCATTTCCCCTTATTTTATAAGTCTATACGTCTCTTATAATGTCTTTCGCAAGTCTTCTTATTTGATAAAAAAGACGTCATGTCTTTCACAAGTGTTGAGATACAGTATTAGCATCTTTTTGGTATTATAATGAATATAAATGTGGAAAAGTTAGGTGGGGGGAAATCATTTCTTACCTTTCCCTTAACTTCCACGAAGCTTGTTGTGTTAGCCACGTTTTCATTTCAGTGAGTTAACATTAATTGTGATAAATTAGCTTTCAGCCAGGCTGAATTGTTTTTGTCCTCCAGATGTGACTGTGTGTTAAGGATTTAACAGCATATCTAAAACTGCTTCATCCTGCTAAGTTCTTTCAGAACCTTAAAGCTGTTGCCAGGGTTTTTAAGTGATTGTATAGCAGCTACTATACATGTTTTGTACAGTTTGTAAAAAAATCTAAACATAAAAAACATAAAAAAAGAATTAAACATTAAAATTTATAAATTAAAATAAGTAATGGTGATCAGTAAATGAACTCAAAAAAAGTACAGCCGCCAAAAACGGACAGCAGTCCTCAGCCTAAACTGTATGATAGGAATCTAATCAGGGGCCGGTTGCATAAACTGCTTAGACGAGTCTTACAAGTTAGTCATCTATTTTTTTTTTCTTCAGGACTGGTCGTAACTTCTTCAAGTCAGTTACATGAAAAGGTAGACTGGTCTAATTGGAATATGAAAAGTAAGACTGATTAGTCCTAATAGTTGTTAAGACAGTCTTTACTTAGCGGCTATGTTTATGCAACTGGCCCCTGGACTCTAAATAGGACTAAGTGGAAAAAAATACAGAAACATTTATAATAATAATATAATAAAGTAGTGTCTCTCACTTTCTGGTCAGGCAGTAGAGGATTAGTCTGCAGTGAACTCAAATGGCCGTTGATGAGTGCTGTGGGTCTGTCGTGTTCGCAGAACAAGCTGCCGTTGATGTAGTGAAACCTGTCTCCAGGGACCAGCCGGTTCCGACAGGTAGAACACGTGAAACACTGCGGGTGGAAATGAAATACATTACCCACAATCCTCGCCACATTACTACATCAAATGTCTGGAAAGCACACTTGTGTGCATGTTATATAAATTTGTATGGATGGCACATGGTTTCAGAATATATGTGACACTGCCTGTGAAAACCCAGCTGAAGTCTTTTTGTGGTGATTCGCTGTTTTCTAAATCATCCTACATAGAGCAAAGAACATTCTGTGATAATTTCATCTTGATATCTTTAATATTGACTGAGTAAGGCCATGTCAAAGATTTGTTACATTTTGGTCTCAGAAAATCTTGTTTTAGAGAAAATCCTATGTAAAGACAAGCTAATATTTAAAGCTAAAACACACTTGAACCACAGTTTTCCTGTCTATATGCCATATATCACATTAAAGCTGATATTCTCTAGTTTCAGTGATATATGACATATTTATGGGAAAATTCTTAAATTGTTGTAAAATATATATTAAATATATTTATATATTAAATTATATTTATTATTATGTGCATGTACAAAATGTATAAAAACAAATGGGGGGCTTGATTGTAGCAACAATAACCAGTTCAATTCACAGGAATGATTTGTATAATTTTATTAGTAATAAAAAGTATAAAAAATATCAAATTCCCCGTCAGACTCGTCCAAGAATAAGTCCTGTTTATCATCTTCCGCTCCTCTCGCTTCATAATTTTTGCTCTTTCGATTTAATATTGGTCCGTTTTAACTTTCTAATGGCAAAACAGTAGTTTCCTAAAACGAATGATACAAGAATCAGAAGGCGTTTCTGCACATAACGTAAACAAAGAGGCAAACAAAAACAATGTTTAATACGCCTGGTTCTGGTATTTTTTGGTCTTAAAAATAAAATGTAGTGTCAATAAAATCATTAATTTCAGCATTTATCAGGTGTTAAATAAAATTTTCAGTACTATATCAATATTTGTCATTTTTATGGCTATAAAAACTTATCTCATAATTACACTCTGCGACTTTAGCCTGGAAATCACAGGTGGGGTCACATGTGCACTATTGTATGTTTGTTTCTTCATTAGTATCTTGTATCTTGTAAAGTATTTTGTTTTACTGAATAATAATAAATGATGACCAGTGTAACATGAGTTATAAGGAATATACTTGTGGAAAAGGTAGATGTGGTAATATGTAAGACATAAAGAATAGGATAGAAAACATCTAGCTTTTTTATAGAACGTTTATAGCGATTAATCCGTTTTTAAATACACTGTATGATACAGATGTTAAATGATCTGTTGTTGAGAGCAATATATGTTAAAGCAGTGTTAAACGTTACCTTGAGATGGTACACGTTTCCCTGTGCCCTCATAACCAGTTCACTGGCTGGGATAGACTGACCACATGCGCTGCATGCCCCACTGTTCCCAAATAACCTAGAAGAAAAAGCAAAAATAATGTTATTATTAAAAACAAGAGACAAATCATTTACATTAAAGAGAAAGCAGCAAATAATTTGACCCATTGAAACCCAAAGCAAAAAAAGTGAATGTTAGGAACTTTGCAAAAAAAATGTCAGTTTCATGAAGAAAAAACATGGATTGCATTATTATTTTACAGAAAACATTTTCAAACAGCAAGAAACATGAAAAATAAGCAAACATACCATAATTTAGAAATAAAGAAAACTGTGTCAAACAGTGAAAAATTCAACAAGGTGCTATAAGAATTTTAAATTAGTCTCAGTTTGGCAGCGCAGTTTAAATATTGCACATAGAGTTGCTTTATGTATGTTACAATACATGAAAGCATGGTGTGTAACACTAAGATATTGATTTTGCAGAACAAAAGTAAAGACAGGTATATGCGTCTTGATAAATCAGTACTCTCCCAGTAAGCTGCAGTAGGCAACAGAATATTCTGAAAATTTGTTTGGGTGAATTATAGATTTCCTATGCAGAGACAACGAGTAAACATAATGGCTCGGGGATACTGTTAAGTGACGTGAGTTCTATACATGCAAGAGGTTTGTTAACCTGTTTGGCTTGCTGTTTATACTGTAAAAAGGTCCTTCCAAGGACAGGTTTTGCTTAAATCATTTCAGTTATGAGCCGCGCAGTGTCGCATACACACAGAACAAATTACATCTTCAATATTCTGATGTAGAAAAGATAAATTCATAGTAATATCGGCAAACCAAATGAAAAAATCCTGCATTCTGTCCTCCAAAAGCCTCTGCCACCGGGACTAAGTATTACCTTTGGTGTTCATTTTTTGCAACCTAATAATAACCAAGAACATAAGCAATCAGAGCCCAAGAATATTTGATTGTACATCTAGGCGGAGACACAGCGCTTTTGCCATTAGGACTCAAGCGAGCGCTCAGTCACTGCCGCCTTTCCATTAGAGACCCTCGGCTACCCGGGTTGATATATAATGTGCATGGGTTAACCTTTTCAATCATGATGTCAACACTTTAGATTTGCTTCTGCTCATCTCTTTCGTCTCTAACCTTCCTTCCCCCTCTCTCTCTCCCTCTCTCTCTCTCTCTCTCTCTCAGTCTCTTGATAATGAAATGCTTGCTCCAGCTTCCTTTCTATCTGCCTTCTGAGTCCACAATTTAGATTACTTCATCTTGCCGAGCAACAAACTGAATGAAATTTCGATTTGAGCAGAAAGTAATTTACTGGGATCTGGACCCATTTGTCATCATATCTCACTGGCTGTTTGCTCTATCACTGCACTTTTCCTATGCAATCAAATAAGACCACAGCATCTGACAAGCTCCAGAGAGAGAGAAAAAGAAAGAGAGAGAGAGCGAGAGAGTGTTAGAAGGATAGAAGGGGAGAAATAGGGAAATTGAGAGAGGGAGAGAGAAAAGGGATAAGGAAAGGGTTGGTGTCACAGTGCTCATGTTCCACATGTACATGTTTACAGATTAACCTCAGAGTTTAAGAATTATTTTCCCCCCGTTTCTATGAAAACAAACAACGTGTTTAATTTATAAACTGTTTAACCAGTAATTGTGTCACATTTATACTATTGAGAAAATGTCACCAAAAAAAAAAAAGTAAAATGCAGATTGAGCAAAAGACTGCGATTTAATAGTATATTTTTGAAAATGATACACTCAGCATTAATAATCGCCATATTATCGCACTGTGACCCAGACAGACATCAATATACTATTGCATTGCCAAGTTTGCCTGGTTCAAACAGTGATATCACATTCTACCGCATTTGAGCTTTTTTATTTCCCGACATTGAAACAGCTGTCATCAACACCATTTTGCAGACATTGCGTCGTTTAATGTGAGCACTACAAGATGAACGAGCGAAGCTTTAAGAGTTTCTGTTCAGCAGTGGCGGGTGTCAATGGTGGGGGGGGGGGGGGGGGGGGGGGGGGGGGGGGGGGTGAGGGGAAAACAAATTTGGCTGCCGCATCGATTGGAGCAGCTCAATCAAAACTCAATTTCAAAAGTAATTAGCTGTAGGCTTGTGACAACAGCGCGTTTCAATGGCGTCGATGGCCAGTCATGCTAGGCAAATGTCATGGGGGAAGGTCTTTAAATGCAGCGCTTTGATTCACCTGTAAAATGACATCCTCCCCTGGCCTTCAGAAAGTAATCTGACACACCGTGACTTGCGCTTAAAAAATCTGCTTGGTTCGACAATCCCTGAGCATTGACGTCAAAATTTAAGATGGAGTACTTTAGGGGTGACCCCGAATAGTCGAAGATTCGATGCTTCGATATGAGGAGCCTGATTCGACTACCAATCTCACAGTCGAATCTTCGCAGAGGTGTTATGCAATGGGGATAATGCCATTTTGGTTATATGGGCAGTGGCGTAGCAGACGGGCACGCACTGCGCCGCAAAAAAAGTTATTTATGATGTAAAGAAATGGGACATTTTTAGGGTTGGTACCAAAACCCCGGCGCTATGAGTGCGAGGTCTGGCTATGACCCAGTGCAGGATCGCGTCTCTCTGCGTCTTCTGTGCTGCGAGATCGGTAAAGAGAAGCACGTTCTGCACGCACCCGCAGATGACTCGCAAATGAATGTGTACACCGTTTCCAAACATTTGTCACTTACTGAATGTTTGGGCATATAAATATGAATTAACACTTTTTCTTTAAATGCACGTAGTCCGATACTTAGACTGAACTTTGCGCTGCATGATAAACAATAAAAAAATAATAAAGTAATTTAACCAAAATCATCCCATATAGCAAGCACAGAGCTTGTCATTCTCTGCACTGAAAGCAAGCGTGCGCGTCAGGACTTTTTGACTGTTTGAATGGTAAGATGCTTTATTGCATTCCTCCTTTACACGTGGTAACTTTATTGGTAGTTCATTGGTAATGAACGTGCTGTATTCCCATTTGTAAAAAATAATTAATTATTATCAAGTAGTTTTGAAAATAATTCATTATTATCAAGTAGTTTTAAAATTAGTTTTGAGGCGAGATCTGGTCTAGTATTGTATGGCACAGCATTGTTATGTGATGTTTAAGGAAAATGTCCATTAATTTAACTATTTGTGGCTTGTGTTTTGAATATATGTTCCCCTGAATATGTTCCCCTGCATTACCTAAACGTATTTATTTCGCACATTGCGACTTGAATCTGGCTTATTACTGATTATTTTTATTTCTAAACAAATTCTGTAAATTAATGTTTGATTGTTTTTTGGTGCAGCAATGTTGCGCTGCACTTTGCGCTGTACCCTTAACCACCTGGTGTCACGTATGATACGACTATCAGTCGACTATAGGCAAGACGTGACAATTCTGATTTGACAATGTAAATCCTTAGTCGAGGACACTCCTAGATTACTTACGCACACACATTACTCGGGATCTGGGCTCAGAGCACGCTCACCTTTTAACTGTCCTGGCGTCTTTTGGGAAAAACTACAAAGACGAGGGAATCTCGAGGCAACCTTTTTATTTTCTCAGCGCGCTATACATACCAAAGCAGGTTAATTATTTGAGCAGGGGATGGGTGCTGATAGCATTTGATTTAAAGGCCTGAAGGCTTTAGGTGCTCAATTAAGTTGCTATCAGTCTGCACCTCACCTCTAATGGTCTCTCTCGCCATTGAACTTCTGTGCCGACGAGAGGAGAAAAGAGAAGCGATATCATGGGTCACCATAATTAAGGCCAAGGGACTCTTTAATTGCAATGACACCATCAGTTTCCGCTTCCTTCTGCTCAAATAAGCCTCTTGTTTGTTGTTTTCTCATTCCTTCTGGCTATTCAGACCCCCGATCAATCAGAGAAGGAGGATTTTGTCAACGAAACATCATGGAATGCTGATTTATTGACTCGCTCCATCTTGGAACGGGTGGAATAAAAACAGACCACAATCTGTATTTCATTACGAAACCAAGGGAAAAAAATCTGTCTGCACTCCAGGCAATGTCTAGAGGATTTAATTTGGATACTGACTGCGAGGTAAAATACAACCTAGCAGGGCGGTTTTGGGCCATCTGGCAGAGCTCGGCCTCTTAAGCGGAACCTTTTTGAGCAGAGCGATGCAAGTTGGTACAACAATGATTTCTGCAACACAGTCCATTATAAAAATGCCTCACAACATTAGCAGCCAAAGCACCTTAAAAGCACTGGGCCATACTGATACTTAAGCAGAGCTTTGCATAATGGCTATGTTACATTAGAGCAGGGGTGGGCAATTCATTTTCCCAAGGGGCCACATGAGAAACTGGCATGGTTGTAGAGGGCCGGGCCAATACACTTAACTCAGTTCTGCCCATTACACATTAGATCTTTAGAAAAAACTGTACAGTCACACTGTCACGTCACATGCATGATTGTAAAATTCTCTCATTATTCACTCAAGTGTTCTTAAAATTTTGCAATTTCGTTGTTCTGTGAAACACAAAGAACCAAACAGTTCTGTGGCACTATTGACTTTAACAGTAGCAAAAAAACTACTATGGTAGTCAATGGTGCCTCGGAACTGTTTAGGTTTCCACATTCTTCTAATATCTTTCTTTGTGTTCAACAGAGCAAAGAATTTTATACAGTTTTAGAGCAATCTGAGTGTAAGTAAATGATGACAGAATTTTTATTTTTGGGTGAACTATCCCTTTAAGGTGGTCGTTATTTCCATGGCGACACGTCATGATTGTCACGTGACACACTGCAACAACAGCTCTGTACAGTATGAATGATGTGTTGCTCTTTCCTTTTTTTTTCTTCAAAATATTCACTTGTATACTGTATGAGATATATGATATTCCAATTCTCAAATATATATAAGTAAACGTATTTGGTCTTCTAAACACCTTTTATAATGATCTTTGATAACACGTGATGGGCGACGCTATGTATCAGAGCTGTCGGATTTACAACATGTTAAATGCATCACTACTCCCGACAGACATGGAAGTAAGTTGGCGATGAACTGGGAGAAGAATAGAGAGAACTTTATAGTTACCTATAACTTTACAATGTGTCTCTGACATGAATAAAACACGTTGTCAAATAACATTTGAAATGATTATTGCCGCTTCCATAAACATCATGTGTATTTTATAAATTATAAACGTATTGTTTTGCTAGAACTTTTGTGAATGTAAATGTCTGAAAGCTAAAATAAACAATATATGTGCTTGAAAACACTGCATAGTTGTGATCTGTGGCAAGTGAGGAGCTCCTCTGTCTCTGGCTCACCGCCAGCTAAAGCGCGAAAGCAGATTTGAATTTAGCAGTTGATCAAGTGATGTGCTAAGCATTATCGTGATCGTACGCTCCAGGGATCAGCCCTAGACTGATAAAACCGGTGTGATTGCACGTGTTAAATGGTTAAAAAAGCAGTTCCTTAATAAATAATAAAATGAATAATAAAAATAAAACCAGAGCAGTTGTATTGCGTGCACCGATTTGCGTTTGCCTTCTAATTTACCAACGACCTCACGCGGGCCGGTCAGGGAGAGCCAGCAGGCCAGATTTGGCCCGTGGGCTGAACAATGCCCAGGTCTGCATTAAGGTTTTTGCACATACAGTCTGAAATTTTCGTATGCGTTTTTTTGTATTTGGCTCTCGTTTGTATGGTGTCTCTGAATTGTTAAAAACGGCCACTCAAAATGCTTGACGGATGCGAAAAACGCAGAAAATCGAACCCGGTCCAAATTTTTGTATGACAGACGAAAATATCGGAGGCAGTGTGTAAATGTGATTGACACAACATGAGGTCGTATTTATTTTTTAACGTGCGGACATTTCGGAAGCAAATTTCGGACTCAATGTGCAATGGGCTTTAGAGGGAGAGAAAATGTGGGTGGTGGGTGTGGTGGAGATTTCACAGCAAGAGAGCAGGAGGGTGGTGGGGGTAGCTCTGGCGGGGGTGAAAGCAGCCAAATGACACTCGGTTAATTCAGAGTAACAGATCTAGTCCCAAGTGGATTGAAGGCCTTGAATTAATTCTGTTATGACAAATCAAGATAAACGTTTCCCCTAAATTGCATGCAATTTAATTAATTTCAGAGATCCAAGTATTTCCTGGCTTAATAGTTGACATGCTCCCGTGCTGTCATAGTGCTTGAGTGGGCAGACTTCAAAGCGATATTAAATAACCACCTATTAGATTTACCTAGCACGTTCTATTGGAAAAGTGCCATTTAATTACCTGGGTCTATTCAATTAAAAGGACAGTGTTTTTCCCCCAACCTAACGGACGCATGATTGTGTTCACTTCACAAATTAATTCTCTATCTCGCCTCAACCCGTACAAATAATATAACCGCTGGCTTAAGGACAACGTGATATCAAATACGTTCTAGTCCCTCCTGCTTCTCTGAGGCTAAATCTAGTAAAATCTTCAATGCGAGTGGCAACACAACTTGCCCTTGTGCCTCCAGTCGACAGGGCAAGAGCCTCATGTCATTTCCCCCATCTGCCATTAAGGAAAATAGGATGCATTTTCATGTATGCATTCCAATCAATCGCTAACCCTTTTTGCAGCAGTGGTATTAATATAATTCTGGATATGTAACTTCATTATTTACACAGCAAGGGCAATTTAATAATCCATTACAAAAATAAGGGAGGCCCCTTTAAAATCCCCTAAGGGGAATGGCCTTCACAGTAATCTCCTCTTCTTTCTCTTTTCTCTCTCCCGCTCTCTCAAAAGCCAATTTGGTTAATTAAATGTTTTGTTTGCAATGTGGCTCTCATTCATTTCGGACACGTCATTGGAAGCGGATAGGAGCCAGGCACTAGATCTCATTAGATAAAACCCATCAGGACTAAAGGAAAATGGAGGGGGACTCTAATTAAAGCTTTTAATTGTGTGGACTCACTGTCAGATGTTATTCCCCCCCCCCTCTCTCTCTTTCTTATCTCCCCTCAGATCACAGGCTTGTGTGAGCCGTGTTTCAGCTCTATTCTCTGGCCTGATGCACTCTCATTACAAGGAGAAAGGTGTAGCTACTTTTCCCTCCCCGCTCATTTTAATTAGGCTCGTAGGCCTGTTTCTAGCGGCGGGTCTGGTGGACTTGATCTCCTTAGATCAGGTGGAGTGGAAAGAGTGAAGGCACTCTTCACATTTGGACTGGTAGTCTCAGGTTTGCTCTGGTTGACACCTGTTGTTCCACGCTGCCGGCTGCAGTGTCAGCGCGAGGCTTCGCTGAATTATCCAGCGTAGCGGCACATGCCAAGGTAAATACTCACTAATGACTGCACTTCTGCCAAAAACGCTTTTCCAATGGGAAGAGTGGAATTTATCATGGGCGACATGTTTTCAAGACGCATATTATCAAAGCTGCATTTATGAATGAACTTTTGAATTGGTCTGTCTGTTTTAATATGAAAAATATTGGACTGGTTTGTGCATTTGTCAGAACAACAAAAACAATCCTTCATATGGCTCACGTCACTCTACTTAACATCCTGAGAGAAGTTGCAATGTGTGTATGATAGAGCTAGAAATGCCACTTTATATAAACATCTGGCAAATGCATACTTAAGGATCTCTGTTTGTCCTTGCAGACGTCAAAGTGTGAATGATCAGTCTGTCAAATCAGGCCATTCATATCAGCTGAGCGAGACTGCCGTCACCCAGCCGCCGCTTGGGTGTCAGACGTACTCACATAAATATTTAAAAAGGGTATTTTTGCTAATTAAATGGTCTCATTGAGATAAACACACATGCAGGACAGGATGTGCTAACTCTTTTAAATTCCTGCACAGTCAAATGTCAGCTCAGCTTTACCAATAGAGTTTTCTAGCATCTTGTAAAGCAAACACACACACTTCCAGCACGGCGGCTCTGAAATATAGCGTAGCCCACAGACTTGCAGATGTTCTGGAGAAAGAATCTCCTTCGTCTTCTGCTCTGTCAACATGTCATTGGCTTGACCTCTTTTTTCAAGAGCGTCCCGTTGAGGGGTTTCGCCAGCATGCTTTAACAAGGGCTGCTGACGGATCAATCCGAGACACATGTTCTCAATGGAAAATACACTCCACTCTGTGAGAAGCCTGAGGGCTTGTAACTTTTTCCTTAATATCTTTTTTTCTTCACATCCATCACTTCAACTCATCATTACATGCCTAATGTCATTTCATGTGGTCCTTTGATTGTCACAATGTCCAGATGTATGACCTATCTTAGGTTTTTCATCAAAGGTTTTGAAAAAGCAGCTGTGGCAGGAATCCTGACTACACTGTCCACAAAAGATCTAAGCACTATTTTTGAAGATCCCACTTAAAATTACTTTCGTGAGAATTCAGAATAAAAATAAAGCTGACATTCGCCAATGCTAAAACACCTCGACACTGATACGTTATTTGCGTGGCTGTTATTGTGACGTACAGATTAAAACACAAATATAAATAAGCACACATATACAGTAGGATGGCAGCGACTAACCTGATGTAGTCGTTTCTGCAAAGAATCATGCCACTCTTGGTGTAGCAGGATGTGCCAATCTCTCCGAGCTGGGCCTGGCAGCAAGAACATTTCAGACAGCGACTGTGCCAATAGCTGTCCATGGCATACAGGAGAAACCGATCTGCAATCTTTCCCCCACAGCCTGCACAACGCTTCCACGACAGAGACCCTGCTCCGACAGGTGGTGGCTGGGCACTTCCTCCAGGGTTCACCATTATGTCTGCAAAATATATCAAAAACAGAAGGAAATGTTGGTTATATTATATATATATATTATCTTATTATATTTAACTGCTTCAGAAAACCCTCAAACACACACAACACATAAAATAATAAATAGTTAAAAATGTAGAGCAGTCGGCCTAAATTAAAATACAGACAGCACTATTTAAATAACCGTCAAGACTAAATTAATATCCATATCTTTTAAAGTCAGTTTTTAAAGTTCAAGTTCCCACAGTTTCCTGAGCTTACACTTTGGCTTTGAAGTTTTAAAAACACCTGCACCTGAAAACACTTTTAAATGTGTGCTTCCTAAAAGCTCTTTTGTAACCATCGGATATAATGTTAATGCCTGCAAGCAAGTTTGAGAATTGTTTTAAGAGGCAAATTGTCCTTGATCTTTATCTTAATGCTGAGGTCAGCTCATCGGTGGTAAACGTCTGTTCACAGACAACATTAGAGGCGCTGGAACAATTAACGAGGCACTGGCTTTTGTTGGGTTGTCTATATTGCTTTTAAACTGCACATTTACCTAAATCTTCTTATTGTGCACACTGGTTAACATTGGACAGAGAGTAAAACCAGAGTAGTTGATTGGCAAACTCTTGAATTGCGTGACCCATTCAGAGGTCA
The DNA here is from genome assembly GCF_024868665.1 of Triplophysa rosa. Lineage (NCBI taxonomy): Eukaryota > Metazoa > Chordata > Actinopteri > Cypriniformes > Nemacheilidae > Triplophysa > Triplophysa rosa. The sequence continues at coordinate 15,472,931 of NC_079896.1, forward strand.
ACATATTCCAGTTGCTTTCACTAAGGTTATCAGATGACGATTTCCCAGGCAACATCATGAAGAACATTCAGCTGTGCTCACTTTGGGGACTGGTCACTGCCCCGTGAAATTACCCTGCTATGTCAGATCATTCAGCATATGCAAGAATCTGTTCATGTCACTCTACAGAAATATCTTTTAATACCTCGGTGTGCTTCTGACAGAAATCATTACAGTAAACACGAACCCTCATTTATGATTGCAGTTCTTACTATGCTCTGTTGATCCATCAATACTCCATGCATGCACTATCCTTTCCCTAATATATTTGAAATGTTAATCTTTCCAAGGTTTCATAAGGATGGATCCTGAATCAAACTGGGGAAGATTAAAATGTAAGATACATTCGTGGAAGGCTGTAAGCCAAATCTTTGTTGAAAGGTAATTAGAGGAGAGGCAGGAGGTAGAAAACATTGCAATGAGAGAGAGAGGCATTCAGTAACCCCATTAGTGGAGGCTCTTAGGGACAAGCAATACCTTAGTGCTGATTAAATCTAAAGGGAGATGAATCAGAGACCGAAAGTGACTCCCCCAGATAAATAAGATCGGACCATCGTCAAGTTTCATTCCCAGTAAGAGGGATATAAGGGGAGGGGTGGCTTTTAAGTGAAATGGGCAAACTCAAGTAATTACACGGACAGGCAATTTAAAAGACGGGATGTGCAGAAATATAAAAAAGACCAGCAGCCTGTGGGCTTTGGACTGTTTGGTCCTCTAACTTATACCGCACACATTAACTTATTTTCTATAACCGAGATATTACACAATTTAAATGTATATGATGTAACACTAACTGTGAGCAAACACATGTCCACAATTCAAGAACAATAAAATCTCCAGATACATTATTAGATAAGCATGTGACGTGTATGAGAACAGCCAAAATGTTTTGAAAAACAAAACCTTTTCAGATATTGTACAAACGTGTACAATTACTTTCAAAGAGTTTTACAAATAAATAATATTACTTGTTTTATGTGGCACTTTGTATAACATGTGTCCACCTTTTGTGACATCATGGATTGACTACTGTTAACAATAACATAAATGTATAAAGTGCACCCACCTCTTTTGTCTCTTTTAAATGTAATGGTTGAATGATTGATGAGAAATAAGCAGTCTGTTTTCTCGAGAGTCAATAAAAATACTGCGCACAGTCCAACAAACTCACTGACGGAGCGCGTGCATGAATACTTCTGACTGCTCTGTGTAACGTAACTGCTGTGTTCGAGTCAAGCAAATGGAGTTTTCAGATTGTATTTCCACTCTTGCCGTCCCCCTTTTTCAGTTGATCTGGTTATCACCGGAACGACCGCATGTAGCCTTGTAGAAAGAGCGTTCGGTAACGTCTTTCGTAATTTCCATTCGATCGAGTCTGTGATGGTGCGAGCGTCTCTGTTTGTAACCCTTCTGCGACGATGTCTCGACGATGGTTGTCGCTTGTGCTCTACATGTGTCAGTGACAGAAAAAAAACAGAGTACCTCCTCTCTGAGGATGACGTCAATCGGCTTCAACCAATCACATCACACCCCATTCAAGCGGAATAACAAATCGACCCAATCAGATGAGGGTTATATTGACATAGACACACGCTGGTCAGATGAGACGTTGCAGTTGAGCGGGTCTTTGCTTTTGAGGTTTATTGTCATCATGCAGGGAAGTTTCTAATTTGTTTTAAACACTATAACTTAGCAGCAGCCTATGTGAATCTTAAGAAAACACGTCTACATCAATGGCAGGTTCTTGTATTATAGTGAGTTTTTCGCCGTTGGTTTTATTGTCAAGTCTTCCAGTAAAAAATGGCCATCTAAAGCAGTCATCTGTATTCAAATGTTTAGCCTTATGTTGACCAGCCTATATAAGCATGGGCACAATATCAAAAAGTTCACGTGGCTTCATGGACGAGGGGAAGCATTCAGCGTAGAGAAATACAAGAGAAACGCATGTTTCTTATTACAGTGGCGCCCTCGGCTGGCACAAACCAGAACTACAATATGTTGGAAAAACTAATACAGTCGAATTTCTGTTATAGTGCAAGTATTAACAATGCACCTCACTAATATATAACACAATTGTAAATGACATAAGACCTTGTATTCAAGAAAGCCTAAAGACAAAAGACATTTTTCTTTTAACCAAGGCACATGACAGAAATGTGTGTTTATACAGTTCTGATACAGTAACTATAGATAACTGTTTAGAAAGGTAATCGCGGCCGTACATGTGTTCATTTCTTATGTTTGCTTTTATTTATTTTTCTACCAAAATATCCATTCATCTCAGTGAGATGTATTTGGTTACACAGTGAGTGGTGCAGTAGCATTCCCTGTGAAAGGAATGTTGTCTTATTGTCTGTCATGAAGTCAATTAATTAAAGCAAAACGATTACTCTACAGTGTCCCTTCTTCAAATTATATCATCATAGTTGACTTTAATTTGTCAATCTCAGAACCGTCTTAATTTCACGTCCCAACTCGAAGGACCAGGAAGCGAAACTATTCTACTGTGAGTCTAAGTGGGCAGCTAAACTTTACAAGACAAAACTGTGTAATTATGAGATGCCTCTGGATTCATTAGTAGATGTACATTGTGTAAAAAAAGACTCCTATACCAGATACTAATGGTTTAATTGTTGTTGGTCCAGGCTGACTGCAGTGAGCAGTTTGATTTCCCTGCAGGAAAGGCAACTCTATTTCTCACAGGATTGGGCTCAATTCTCTCCAACAAGAACAATGAGCCAAAGATGGCAAAGAATGTATTTTCCACGAAGGAATAATTAATTTATCTCAACTATTAAAACTAGTGGGAAATTATGGGATGACTCTGAATGGGAGCCTCAGAGGAAAACCTTTGTTTGTTCTTAGGCTATTTTAATGAGCTTTTCACAAATGGGCATGAAAAAAAAACTTTTTCCTTTTCTCCTTCTGCAATATGATCACGTACAATAACTGGGAAGATGTGCTTAGGGAATCCCATGGAAAAGAGAAACACCCAACCACTGTCTCTGGTCTTCTGATGTCCTGGAGTGGTTCTTCTGTGTCTATGTTTTGATTACAAACAGTGCAAATGGAAAAGACACGCACATCCACCTAAATATTTAAAGGGATAGTTCACTCAAAAATGAAAATTCTGTCATGAATTACTCACTCTAGTTGCAAAAAACCTGTATAAATATCTTTGTTTGGTTGGACACAGAGTAAGATTTGCTGTTTGAACCAAACAGTTCTTGGACCCCATTGTATACCATAGTAGGAAAAATTTGTCAAAAGTGCCCCAGAACTGTTTGCTGTCCTACATTTTTCAAAATATCTTATTTTGTGTTCAACAGAACAAAACAAAACAAAAAAACATATATATAAAGTCATTTTTCCTACTAAAGTGGTCAATGGGGTCCGAGAGCTGTTTGGTTATAAGCATTCTTCCAAATATTTTTCTTTGTGTTCATCAGAACACGATATTATACAGATTTGGAATGACTCGAAGGTGAGTAAATAATACGTTTTTGTTTTTGGGTGAACTATGCATTTAAACAGCACAGAGTAAGAGATGGTACAAGTATTGATACCCCCCACAGAGTAAACAAAATACATCATAATGAAGTTTGTGTCCTCTGGGGGAAACCAATAGAAACTGGTAGGGATATACAGCACAGTGTTTACTGTGATGGTTCACTTAAATTATAAGATGATATTCCATTATTATGCTGTAAAACTGGAGAGCCTCTCCATCACACAAGAATAGAAAAAAAACTAAAAGGCCTTTCAGACATTTTAGATCCATAAAAAACCCATGTGAGACAATTCAGCAACAGATTTACTCTTGACAACAGGAAACAAAACAGAAAAAAAGCATAGTGTTGTCATGTCATTCTGTGTGCAACGTTCAACACGTGGCACAACAGTTAAAGCGCAACTCTGTTTATGTAAAGGCCTTACAGAGATATTGATTTGGATATACAACATTTTTACACACTAAAAGTGGAAACAAACCAGCAGCTGGGATGAAATAACCCAGCATTGGGTAATTTTTAACCCAGCAGTGTGTTCTGTCCAATAGTTACCCAGCATGGGTCAAAAACAACCCAGCACTTTTTAGAGAGTAGTACATTTTAGAAAGTGCACTGTTATGGAGAGATTATCTAAGGCCAAATGAAAAGTGAAAATTGAACTGGTATAACGGGCTCTAAAAATGTTTTTATTGTAAATTCACGGACACATATTTCATGGGTCTTACCCTTTATGTGCAATTATGTTGCTAACCCTTCTTACTGCGTTTTCCATTGCAGGCTTTGAGAGTGTATTTCACCCAGGTGACTGTAACATGCCTGCAGCAGCTAGATGGGTGGCGTGACACTGAGAAATATTGAATTGCATATTTCAAGACAGATTGTTTGTTCTATACACCCATAAAGATGGAGAAAAAAATCCAAAGTCATTTCTTTAATATGCTGTTATTGACTGCTTTGATCAATCTTGTGTCAGCAGCGAGCAAGTGAGCTTAATTAAATACAAATCGATAATTCTCTAACAAATGGCACATGGACTTGAGAAACAGACACAACAGAATTAATTGAGGAGCATTTGTAAAGCTAAACGTTTGGGAAACTTCATCAAGAATTCAGCTCTCAGTCTTTGGCAAACATTTATACATTATGCATGTCATTTAAATGTAATTAGAGGTCCTAATATGTTAATCGCTTTAATTTATTTGGCAAAGCTTTTTGTAATTACATTGTTGTAAACAATGATAAAACTGCGTCCTCATGCATGCAATTGGATAATTGGCTACTCACAACACACTTAGTAGATTACTCTAAAACTATTACACAATCATATCTGGGAAACAGAAAGAAAGATGCCCAATGTGTCTTATAGTTTCCAGTCATATGCAGCTGATGTCATGGAGACGCGCATACCTTTTCCAAACAAATATCCCAGATTTTTTTACTTTATTTGCAGAAGTGTTCAGTAAATTCAACAGCATGGTAGCATAGGCTCAAACCTGTTTTACACACGATCATCAACTGCTAAGCTCTGACAGTTTCCTTGAGTGTAAGTATATGCACTGTGTTCATTAGAAGTTAGTATGTGACAAGTTTGCAAGAATGCACTTGGGGTGAGGTAATATCTATAACACGCAGATTAGATTAAATAATATCATTCAAGAGATGATCAAAAGCAACCCTATCCAAAGATATCAGAGTTAATGAAATGATCATTTTGGTGAGATATATCAGAAGCGTTCGTAATATTAACCGTACAGTATTATATGTGCATCTTTTTCATGTCCTCTTGACCACACACACAAAGACACATTGCCTGGCCCGCCCTCTGTAGGGTCCATAATTATGCTGATCAGCAGCCGCGGCCCTCCAACAACATCACTCTAATGAAAGCTCGCTAATCCTTAATGAGTCGCTATGTCTTGTGATAAATTTCATAATTATTCAACCCAGCGCGACGGGAGACGAAAATTCATCAGTCAAAGCAAATTAGCCTGGCTCCATTATAGTGCCGCGTCTTGTAGAGGCGTTCGCTTTATTAGGCCTCTACAGCCATCGCAGTAATTGGGAGCATATTTCACTTGGCCGTAGCCCCACTTCATTCGAGGACTGCTTTTATCCTTTTATTTACACGCCGTCCTTTTCTAAAGTGTTTTTAGTTCATACCTGTAAAGTATTTCACAGCTTTGAGAATAACAAATGGGAAAATTTTGTAGAGCATCAGGGTTACCTGTCTACTAACCGTACCAGATATCACATTGCAGCTTTGTTCCCTTCATATTTATTTAAAGCGTGTGTTGCTTAAAGGCTTGTGCTGGAAGACCACAAATGTTAAATATTTACGTTTTTTTTTATCAAATTCAATTCTTTCCTGTAGTAAAACAACACACTGCAAATTACCCTTGAAAAGAGACCGAAGGTGTTAAAGTGAAGTATAAAAGCACTGATACAAAACATAGCATGATTGATGACTAATCAAAAAACAATCTCAAAACAAGCTTTACACATAGCTTTTCTCTTGCTTTTCCTGTAAGACATCTTCAATAGGCCTCACCTCTCATCCACTCTAATTACCATTCTTCCTGTCATTAGGAGCACCTAACTCAGGAAAAGATGAGAAAATGTGATTTCCCTAGTTCTCTAATGCTGATTAAAACGAGGACAGTATGAAAGAGGGTATTGTCTCATTGTGCGTGCGTGTGGGGTGGTTCGCTGCAAGCGTATGTGTCTGTAGATCAGTGGCGGCAACAGGAGGGATAATTTCACCAGGATGACGGACATTAGGGTGCCCCTTGCACACACCAGCCTTGTGTGTTCCTTGACTGCCTTAGGGGTGAGCGCACGGCAGGACTCTGGCTCTCATGCACACCAGGGTTGGGCAAAAATACATCAAAATGTATTTAAAAATAAAATACCAAATTTATGTTATTTAATGATTAATGTTATGTATATCAAAATAAACTACAAAATACAGAAGCCATACCACGTATCGAAATTAATTACAGTATTTTTGTATTTTAAAAATACTTAAAACTACTTTTACAAGGGAGCATGACATTTTTTTCTTCCATCAATCAATTGACCTATTTGATCTATCCCTTCACCATTACACTGACTCAGTTGATTAAGTAAAAAATGCTTGAAAGCAACAGCTTTTCTCTGCCTGAGTCATGCAATAAATCTGACATATGCAACCAGTTAATGGATCAAATATTCGCATATCCCTGTGATCTCCCAGATAAAGCTTACACTGTGTCTACACCTGACGTGACACGACATGATAAAAAACAATAGAACACGCTAGCACCCCTTTGATACGGCCACGGTAGACACGGTAACCAACAGTTTAAAGGGGTCATATGGCACGAATACGTCTTTGGTGTGTTATAAATTGCCCATGCATGTATTAGAGACGAACAATTGCCTGATGTTCCAAATATGGTAAGAGGCGTTACATCTCCGCCACACGCTTGCAGTACTTGACCAATCACTACTCACTGGTTAACTGGCCAGTCGTAGCACACTTCGCTTTCAGAGCGATGAGCTTATAGTAAAAAATCTGCGTGCTTCAGAGAGGTGAGGCAAAGAGGAGATACAAACATGCATGGTATGTGAAAATTACAGCGTTTTTGAAACTTAAATCGTGTATACACATTGCATTACATTTACGCATTTGGCAGACGCTTTTATCCACAGCGACTTACATTGCTTTATCCTATACATTTATACATAGGCATGTGCAATCCCTGGGATCGAACCCACAACCTTGCGTTGTTAACGCAATGCTCTTACCACTGAACACTTTTGTGTTTGGTAACGAAGGGCCTACTTTGTATCAGCAACACTGACTCAATGACAAACAAGTCGTTCATAAGAAGACAACTGATGGCACCTGTATTCATAGCAACTTGTTTCTAACTAATTAATCATCTGACTGTTAGTCATAAATATAATAATATATTATGCGTCAAGAAGTCGCTCTTGCAATGGTATGCAAAATCATGATCCTACAGCTACTTCAATTAGAGTACAATATTCAGCAATGAAATATTTATTTATCATTGGACACCCATTTGGAAGTAAAAAAAACATTTAGAATTTCAATTTTAAATGATCAATATGTTTTGTAGCGATTTGTTTAAGCAAAATATGTTTAAATGTAGCCAGAAACGTAATCGGAAAGTAGCAACAGAACTTGTCAACTTAACAAAGTCTAACAAAAACAGTCAAACTGAGACCACAAGTCTCATTAGCTACTGATGCCTTTCAACACAACACATTATGTGTCCGGCTGGACTACTGTATCTCCTTATATGCCGGTATCTCTCAGTCATCTTTTACTAGGCTTCAAATGGTGCAAAATGCAGCAGCCATATTTCTAAAAGGAGGCCGTAAATTTAGACATATTACCCCTATAGTAATGGATCTTAACTAGTTGCCGATTCGTCTGAGAGTTGATTTTAAGATATTGTTGTTTGTTTTTAATTCTTTGAATGGTCTTGCTCCCTCTTACCTGGTTGAACTAGTGAATTGGACCACCTCGGGCAGGTGTCTGAGGTCTTCTGATAACCATACACTGGCTTCGCCTTAAATCTAGAGGCGACCGGACATTCGCTGTGATTGGTCCCAGGATCTGGAATTCGCTGCCGTTTTATTTGAGATTGCTGTCCTCTGTCTCGTTATTTAAATCGAAGTTAAAGGTCTATCTGTTGTCCCGTGCCTTTAACATTTAGTTATTTGTTTTATCTGTTCTTTTATTCCCTTCTTTATTTTCTTGGAGTGTTGTTTTAGATTGTGTAAAGCACTGTGGTCAACTTTTGTTGTGTTTATGTGTGCTATATAATGTCACAGCTCTGTCCTTCCTATCATGAGGTTTCTGGTCTGTGGACAGAGCTGTGACGGTGCCATGTCTTTTGTGCTTGTTTTGTTATGTGTGTTAGACACGTGGCCATTGTTGTCACTTTCGCCGCGTGTCACCCTGTCTTGTCTCTCAGCCCCGCCTCCTGTCTCCCGTAATCTTACTTTGAGTGTTAATCCCTGTCACCTGCCTGTCACCTCCCGTATGTAATTATCCTTCGTTACTTGTCCCTTATATAATGCCCCTTTGTTCTCTGTCTGTTGCCGGTTTGTTGTCAAACACGTTGTCTACGTGTCCTTGTTTAAAGTAAGTCATATCCTAGTCTTTTGTTACTCGGTCCCTCCGGTTTATTCCCCCACGTGGGAAGTGTTTATTTTGTGGTTTTTGTATCTGTACCTGTTTTCCCCTGGTGGGATTTTGTTTCATGTGTTTTTTGTTTATTTGAATAAATATCTTTCTGTTGTATCTCTCGTCTGCGATTGGGTTCTGGGATTCAGTTCCGTGACATATAAACAATAAACTGAAACTGAATGTAAATTGGCAAACTATTTAGCCTAGACTACTAAAACAAACACCAAAACTTAACATGAACTGTTAAAAATTATAGCAATTTATGCAAAAGACGATGGAAATATGGCAGCCTGCACGTTTCTTGCTTTGACCACCTTCCTTCCAAATGGATCTATTTTCTGTTTTCAAGTCTGGGCAAACTACTGAGTAGGCACCAATCAGAGGCCGCATTTTTATGCCATCATGTAGACTTCTTACAAAGTATTTTACAGTATTTTAAAACTACATAAATACAAATGACAAAACTCTATTTTGTATTTAAAATACATGTACTGTATCATATAAATACTGCCCATCCCTGATGCACACAACCTGCAGACATGTCAAACGAACTGAACTGGGCTCGCTGAGTCACACACTAGTCAGTAATTCACCAGAGTATAGCTTGTATTTACAAAATTACACCAGCCATCATCTTGCTCATATTAATGTATTTTTTGGAGGCATTCAGAGGTGGAGGTCTATTTTTCTATGCTCTGCTGAGAACGTTTTGGAATAAATTTCCCAATAATGCACTGCAGAGAAAGAGAAGAGACAAGACAGAACTGATGAGATGAACGGTTTGGACAAGTGAATTCATGAGAAACAATGCACTCAGAACACAAAGGACTCCAGTTACAAGGTAGCTCTGTCAAGGCCAGACTATGGATAAAATCATGAAACTGATACTGCTATCTGCCTACAGTGAAGGTAAATGACTAGCAACTACAGAATGATAAACAACACTCACTTTTTCAAGTCAAAATGTGTCCTATTTATTTTCGTGATACATGTTTCCAATTAATATTGTGAAAGTTTATTGGTGCACAAAAAAAACATTTGTGTTTGTCTACACTATTGGATAATGTACATTTTTTTCTAATACATGTAAAGCCCACTTTTCAATTATTGAACATAATACATATTGATAATATACTGTACATAATACATATTGGACATAATACAAGCTGCAGTGGTGACTTTAACAATTTAAATTAATTTACCATAGCTTACTTTGTGTCCTTAGAAACGCCAACATTCCCCAGTCACAAAATATAAACCCTCTCATTACTCTTTTACTCTTCCCAACAGCGGGGTTCAAAGAAATGAGCTGTTTTAAAGGTTGTGTTCTCACAAATTCAACCATTTTACCTGATGCCGATATGCGGTTAATATGAAGTGCTATGTGGGTATCATTTGACCAGGCTAATCTCCACTTCTTACAGCTCATTACAACTATGTTTGTTCAAAACAATGGCCCAAAGTAATGAAAAAAGACCGCTGTGAGGCCGAGCTGATTGGAAGGTAATAAAAAGTGAAAAAGGACAAAGTGAAAAAGGCAATGCACACAATGACACACACTCCCTCCCTCTCACAAACACAAACTGAAAATAGCATCCTTATCATCCCTGTTTCATTTAGATTTGATTACTGTCGGATTATAATGCAATCACAACACTGTTTGAGAGGTAGCTATGGGAACCGTGTATCTCGCCACAGATCTTAATTTAGGTTTGAACACTCCAGATCACTTAGATACAAGAGACGAGGGGGATGGACGGAAGAGAACAGGGGCCCGTGAGGAGGTGAGAGGTATACTGGGAATGAAATGTGGGGGGGGGTGGGCTTTGGAGGGGGCGCAGGACATGGAGACAGGCGCTTTCTTGTCGCTTCTGTTGTATTTCATATGTGATTCAATTTGTCTTTCAGGATGAAAATCAATTTCTGATGACAATCCTATAGGCTGCACTGAAAGGCAGAGAGTTCCTGAGTCCTGGGAAAGTTGCTGTTGGAGACGAAGGCTAATCTCGGCAGAATGAATCATTCACACTCTTATTTGGACATCTGTGTTAACATTCCCCCCCCATGCCTCCCTCCTCATAAACTCTTTCTGACTGGTGATGGTTTCATTAGAAGTTTTTGCAGGTGGCTGAAAGTTTGATGAGGCAGGAGTATGATGAATCAAACTGATCTCATGCAGCAAATGCATCAAAAGTAATTTAAAAATAATGCAACGCTTATAAACCTATTCAAGGCTGCATATACATTTGCTGTCATAAAATCTGATATATAAGTTGTTTAACTATGTAAAGTGGCAGATGCAAAATTTACGAATGCATTCATTTTCATAGTGGCCCGTAACCATGGCGATATAGAACTTGACCGTGGCAAAAGACATTGCACACATTGTGCACAAAAAAACAATGACTTGAAAGCACAGAATGTCAGATCAATGGAAAGTTAATTAATGAAGTGAGCTGAACTGCCAGATGCTCTTGATTCCTATGAAGCACATGTTCTTACTGCTCCTAGATCTGCTGCCAAGCACAAAGAAAGGCTCCTTTCATGCTTTTCTATGGATTGCAACTTATTTAATCTTATATTTTGAATAATTTCTAAATTAATTAACAAGTAAAACCCAACTGCATTAAATTGTTAAGATTTCACAGCTGAAAAAGATGGAATGTGTTTTCCAGAAATGGGAACAGAAGTGATATAGGCACCATTTGTGAAACGTGTCACAAGGTTTGAAGAATCCTAAAATGTCAAAGAATCCTAAAATCCTAAAATGCTATTTAAAATTCTAAGAATAGTCATTTATCTAATTTAAGGAATATTGTACAGTATGTATTATTTCAAGATGATTGCATAACAAGAGCCATGTTAAAATATGTATTACTGTTTCATTCTTGATTAAACAGACTTTCTACTTTAAACTGACCAATGGGCATTGCACTGTAAAAAACAACTTAAAACCAATCAAGCCAGTTCAGTTGGTGGAGTTCTTTCAAAATCAAGTAGAGTAGCTATAGCATATATGGGGGTTTGTTTGTGCTTTCACGTCTTACATTTGTGGAATGTAATTTCAACCTTCAACACACTGTAATTTTTTTTACCAATTTCAGCCTTAAATTGTTTTTATTTTTTAACTTACAGTTAAAGTTAAATAAAATTAGTTTTATGAGTCAATTAAACTAAAATCATATTGAACTGACTTAAAAATTTAGTTGTATTTTAAAACTCAATTTTTTAAGACCGTTCAATATAATTAAGTTCAGTTGACTCATAAAGCTAATTTTATGTAACTTAAAAATTTAAGGCAGCTGAAATTGGTGAATTGTTTTTACAGTGTGTAGAAGGTTGATATTACATTCCACAAATGGGAGATGTGAAAGCACAGACAAACCCCCATATTTGCCATAGCTACTCTACTTGATTTTGAAAGAACTCCTCCAACTGAACTGGCTTGATTGGTCGCTGGGTTAATAGATGTGAGGTGTCCATTGGATTTATGATTTTTATTGCGTATTGTACAAGGCAATGACCCTCATGGCTGAAATCCTTTATGTGGTCTTCCAGCCAGAAAAGGCTTAGGCCTCATAATAGTTCTTTTAAAGGGCATGTAATTAACCAGGACTAATACCATTGTCATACTGTTAAGGCTCAAAAGTTTGCACAGCAAGGAAGTTGGGTTTTAAAATAGACTGCTCAGTGAACATGGGCTCTGATTACAATTATGCGCTACACTTTGCTGATTTGAAATCAATGAGGCCAAATTTCACAGGGGCCCTGTCAAATGGTAGCAACGAGCATCCCAGATCCACTCCCCAATCAAAAGTTTTTGCTCTGTATAATTTCACGCAATCAGATTTCTCCACAGTCATCCAGTGCAATCAGGTAATCAGAGGGGCCCATTAACAAGACAAATGGGGTTTAAAAAGTGGGTGCACTCTGTTTGCAGGAACTTCCTGTGGAGAAGGCCCCCCTGCCTCTGCCATCTTTGATACACTGCAGAATGGCTGCGTACTAGCTGCATTTTGGATTTGGGAAGTGAACTCACATTTTCATGAGATTACAAGTTAACGTGGTATTGTTTAATGAAAGGACATTCTGAAAAGTTGACTGAAAAACATCTAGATGTAAAATAGAAACTGGGGTCTGTGTCTATGGCTGAATAGCAGATAAAGGTAATTCCTTTCTAGTAATGCAATGCAACCATCACACATTAAGAAAAAACATAAGGCTAATGAGCACATGCTATATCTATAGGATTTTTGCCTTTAATTGCTTTCCCCATAAACCTTCGAACTAAGAAAAGGTGTCTTTCATTTGCTCTTCTTAAACTATGATATTTTGGCCCAAACTTCTGTTTCTCTCAGTGGACACAAACTGTCATTACCACAAATTTAAATGCCTACGGAAATAATGAGCCGTGACAATGTGAACATAACAAAGACAACAACAAAAAATGAAAGGGAATGGGCTCTAATTTTGGCCCTTAGAGAAATGTGGAGCGATTCTAATTAAGCTCATTGTGAAATGAAACGCTCGGGTCACGCCAGTTTCTCATCTTGGTCCCTTTACTGGCTGCTTTTGTTTCAGGCGTACAGTTAATGACAATGTCCAACCTCAGAGAGAGGAAGTTGTGCTCATAAGGACCCTGTGGCCAACCTCAAATGCTGTAGATATTAGATCAAATGCAGTCTAAACTGCTAGACAGCAGTCAAACATGGCTGAATAGCGCATGTCGTCCATCATGCGGTGAGGAGCAGTGCTGATTCTACCCAAGGTGATTTTAGGTGCTTAATTAAACATAGAGACAGAGACAGCTCAATCTAAGAGCTGCCAAGCTATAAACCTGGATGAATATTGCTCAGTTTATGCATCATCTTTGCAGATAGATCTATCTCGGCTGCTAATATCTGATCCACTGACTCTTATCTACACTTTGCCAGACCTCAGATTGTTGAGCTATCTTTCATTTTACTCAGTGTGTGTGAGACGGTAATTGCCCACAGATAAGCGCTCTACCTCCTTCCTGAGAATTCGGAAAACAATCTTCTTGGACATAGATTCTATCCGGGGTCATTTGGCTGACCAGGGGTGCCTAAAGCTTTTAGATGCTTGGCTTCAGATGAGTCCACTCATCTCTGGCCTGCCTCTCCCAGCCAGTTGCCCCAATCTTTCAATCAACCACCCCATTTATTGGCGCAAATCACCACTGCCCAGCAGCCAGCAGTGTGGCAACCTTTGTAACTGAGAGGAACAACCCCACAACATTTATGAGTTTCTCACACATTTTGGGAAATAAGCTGTGTATAAAACACGTAGTCATGCTCATCAACAGCTGAACCATTTCTCCAAATGATGCCTAAAACCTTTGTTGTTCTAAGAGAGTAAAGAGGTTATCAGGGCTATGCATGTTTTCAACTTGAAATTATGTAATTTGAAAATGCAAAAGACATATGTATTGTTGTTATGTAAAGTAAACTAAAGTGCTGCTCATCATACAATAATTTCATACACAATGAAGTTGAAATAATATCACCAACCTGCCAACATACAGTATCAGCATGGTTGATACCTCACTATTCTTTTTGACATCTCATAATTTATAATAAATCTAGTTTTAGTCAATAAAGAATGAACAAACATCAATGTATTTACATTTTCAAAGTGAGAGAATGAAGGTTTCCATGGAAACACTAGTTAGGCAAAAAATGTAAGGGAAGAATTGTCACTCATTTGTCACCACCAGTCTTGTTGTTTTGATATTAGATTGATATCTAATTTGCATTTTTAATTTCTCTCCAGATGACACCCTCCCTGGTTAATGAGCAATTAATTGATGACAAGTTCAAATTAATATTAAATATGGAAAATGCCAAGGCTTGACAAAGAACAAACAAAATATTTTCTGCTTCTTCTCTTCAGAGAATGTAAGACTTAAAACTCAGCTTCAGATCTCAGATGCAGTAAGTAAATTATTGGGTATAATGACATAAAGAGTCACTTTTGTAGTAAGACTGAAACATAGCATATGAACAGTTTCTATCGTTTAAAGGAAGCATTTATTGAGCTTTCAGAAAACGCAATTATTAAAACACATAATCACATCGCAAAATATGTGGACCAAAATTGTAACAATTACGTTTCTAACTTGTGCCATGATTTTAAACTTTTTAAAAGCCTTTCAGTCATACTTCCCTTTACCCTTTTCTCCTAATTTCCATGAGTTCCTTTTCCTGAGTGCAATTGGATAATGGATGTAAATAGGCCTCATATATCTATATTGGGACTTAAAATAGAGAGTAAGTGCCTTTTCATAAAAGCTTATGTTGAGCTAGAGTTTTTGATTACAGGAAATTGAGATCTTATCTCTTCTGTTTGCCTGGAAAACGCTTGCATACTGTAATCTGGATTATTTAAAAAGCCTACATTCCCTTTTAGACTAAATGGATTAATCTTTATGTACATTCATTATATGCATTCAGACGCTCATGTTTTGCCTTGATTATACTTCGGCATGTTCGCACAGTTTGCGTCACATTTTTTTCCAGTCAGGAGGATGTGATTTAAACCAGCACACCAACATTTTGACCTTTCAAGTATAGCTAGCCAAATTCACAAACTAATGATAGAAAGGACTTCTATAGAAAATGCATGTTTATGAGCAATGTGTCATGTAAAGGGATAAATTGAAATATGGCCAAAACTTCATGGTATACCGTATATACGTATGTCACATCATTATTAAAATTATGAATGGTCTGTTAAATTACGGGAGTGACACATCCTACTGCTCTTTTGTCAATAGCTTTTTATACACACTCTTAACGTCGTGTATTGAAGAGCTCATAGTTCAGGCCTCTCTGACGCCCCCAACTTCCTTCTGCTTAAAGGCGCATTTTCCCCTCTCTGAATAGATTGACTGTTGCCTATTAGAGACAAAAAAAATTGTGCTGCATTTGGTGTTGACAACCTGACTTGCATCTTTTTGAATCGTTTTATAATTCAGTGACCTTTTCATTTTGGTCTGTTTTTGTGAGTATCCATCTCTTGGGATTATCTCAAAAGAGATTGCTTGCATATGTACAGTATATGCATGTTGGGAGGGAGGCAGCATACGAGCATTATATTAGGCTGTTATCATTCTAATGGTATTGGGGGAAGTACTGTAGTACAAAACAAGATCGAAGTGAATTAACATCCCCTTGGAGATCTGAGGACAACAACAGTACCAACATAATTTTGTTGTTTTCATTTAGAGGGACTGCAAAATGTTCTACGTTCGTACATGGTAATGAAACACGAGACAGTGGATAATCTCATAAATATGTGTTGCATTTCATGCTCAATTCTCAGGCTTATAGAAAGAGTGAGTGAGAGAGCAGGAGCAGAGAGGCAGTTAGAGAGATAGAGTGTCTTTGTTGACAGGCTTGGCTGACAGGAAGTGGTGGCAGAGGGACAGTCAGAGACACTCATCCTCGGGAATAAGGAATGCTGGAAGATCCGGTATCCCATTTTGATCAGACCTCGCTGATGGATCGGCTGTAGAAAGGCAAATAGGGATAAGACTGACCCCCGATGACAGCAGACCAATTTTGATATCCTTTTAACTCTTATTGCGGCATGTTTGCTTTGAGTTGACGTTTTTGAGCAGCATGGGAAGATGGCCTTTAACCTGTACACAGAGTCAGAAAAACAAGACGTTACCTTACTGAGATAGAACAGGATGGGTTCCCTTTCACAAAATCAGTAAAGAACACTCACATACTAAATGTTTTACATGACATCACTGCTTCAAGGAGTAAAGAAGAGAAGATTACCTCTCAGAGGCTGGTTTTGCTGTTGGTTTAACAAGATAAAGCTTTCATTAAGACTGGAGCACAGACCAGAGGCAACTGTCTTGTCGCTATGGTTGAAGAGTGAGTTTTCTTGTTTGTCTGTGTCCGTGGATGTGATTAATGCTCCTGCTGTCCACTTTAAGCAGGACCTTTGAGAGAAAAAACAGAGTAGGACAGAGAGAAAGAGTCTGCTCAATAACGGAAGAATTTATGTTATGTCTATTTCCTTTCTCATTTCAGAAAACAGTGAGGTTTTGAAATGAAGTGACACTAGGCTAGCTTTCTCTTGCAAAATTCATAGATGTCTACCAAAAAAAAAAAAACACACACACAAAAGGACAGCGGTATTTAATTGGAAAGTGATTAATTCCAAAATGCTGAACCATGTGCAAAGTGTTACATCAATGCAGCATCCAGTTCCATATTGAATGTAACCCTAAACTGAAAGGCCCCAAGCAGTCCTCCATGTTTATAATGCATTAGTGGAACAAACTCTTCACTGTACTCTATTTACAAATCCCAGCAGGTCATGGATTAGTTGCAGATGTGGCTATGAAACTGCCCTCACCGAGTTCATACCAAAGTAATAAACGCTATGTTGGTGTAAGGTCTTTTTTCAACTCTTTTTGTTTGAACTAATTTTGAAGTGAAGAGAACGACAAAATACTGTTTGGAACATGAGGGTTGGTACAACATTTATATTCCTAAGATTAGATCCTACATGTACAGTAAAACAAAGGTTATTAACCATTTATACATACTAGGCTAAAAGCTTTAACCAACGTTTATTTATCTTGTGTGAGCAGCTTCAGTAATTTGTCATCAAACACTGCAATCATTGCTTTTCACTTTGGTTCACACCAAACACACTCGCAGTCTCTCTTCATTTAACTGATTTGGATGAGCACTCAAGACCCCTTAGACTGAGAAACCTGAACTGATTTTCTCAACTAACACCATGTAGGGAGGAAGGCAGTTCAACAAACAAATGTACTGCTCTTGTCACCGAGTCAGAGCCGTGCAAACACATCTTCATTTATAATGATGTAAGAACAACAGCACTGTTTACAAATGTAAAGGGATCAGAAGCAGAATACCAAAACCGGAGCAAAAGTCTGACATCTTTTTACACAGATGACACCCGCGTCACTGCTGTGTGTTCTATTTTCACTCTGTTCACTCTAAAACATGATCAGAGAGACAAGTGGCCTGCCATTGGCAGGTTAATGGACGATGTAGACTGTGTCTGGGGTGTGGGAAGACCTTCTCCAGCAGCCATCAGCCGGCCCATTGTTGATCTCTTGGATGCATTAGGATCATACCAGCCCTCACTCAGTGTGAGCGGAGAGAACAGTAAATGCATTTAACTTCCAAAAGGACATGTCAGTCAAGCACCTCTGCCAAAACCACTTTTCAGACAAATAAATAAACTACGATAGGAAACTATGAAGAGGGCAATGGGCAGGACAGAAAATGACTGTCAGGGAAAGAGTAAAACGTAGAGCATGTCCTAAGTAATTACACTGATCATTCATTAAAAGGCTGCAAGGCTTACCTGTCCTTTAATGATATAAAGTGAGCAACAAGACATTCTGTGATTAGCTTGGTTTCTGTATTTGTCATATTGATTTCGTTGGTCCACAATTCTGTTCCACGTTTGTGTAAATTGTGTATATCATAAATGTTCAGATTGACTGTGATTTTTTTATATGGGATTTCCTTAAAGCATATAATCACAATAAATTCAGAGTTTAACCAATGCATACAGTATATTCATCATTACATATTATCTCACATCCACTTTGCTTTTGGTGATCCCATCACAAGATCTCTGTTTAGACCTGGCAGACAGATCAAGAGATATCAAGATGAGATATTTTGAAACCCAGATTAACATTTACACTGCAAATGCAATATGGAAACATGTGTTTTCAATTACCCACTGATCGGCTGAAACGGTCGATAACAACAGGTGTTTGTGTAATGTTTAGAATTATTTGATTAGGAACAGATTTATCACATCAACAAAGTTGCTTTTTTCTGAAGATACTGCTTTGGTATTCAATTCAATTCAACTCAATTCAATTTTATTTATACAGAGCTTTTCACAATGTGCATTGTTCCAAAGCAGCTTTACAGGAGAAAATAAGAAAAACAGAAAAACAGAAAAGGTAAAACACAGTACAGTGCATGGTGTTTGTAGAACAAGTAAGATCATTCTAATAAAGCAATGTTAACAGAATTGACTGAACCTTTAAGATAATCTAATATAGCAGTCTCCAGGTGAGCAAGCCAACACGGCCCTGTGGCGAGGAACCCAAACTCCAATGATAAATAAATGGAGAAAAAAAACCTTGTGAGAAACCAGCTTTGGTATTTTTGAGACAGCTTCTGAGCACTTCAACATGCCAATATAGGAAGGCCAAGACTCAACTAAGCCTGAGAGGGAGGTTTAGATGGAAGTGCTCTGCGACCAAATCCCACCCTGACCCAAAGTCTACCTCCTCTACCAAACTCAAACCTGCATTCCTATCTTTAATGCACTACTTAGCCAGTGCACAAAATTTGAAGTATACTGGACCCCGACCAACGCTGATGAGAATGTAAGTCATGTCCTGCCGGACCTCTGCCTGAGGCAGAGGTTTACACTAATGTGTGATTTACAATGAGCTCACTGTCCCATTTAAGATAGTAGACAAGCGTGATCCCGGGCAGCACTTGGGGGAAATGTCAGCCCCTGCTGTTAAAAACAAAGTCACATTTGAGTGTGGCCGGTCGAAAACCCCTTGTTGTTTGTATCCACATCCTGAAGTGCAGACAGTGATTTAAACAGTGTGTCTATCAGTTGTTTGGGACAGGCGGTTAATTTATCTTTAAAGATTTGGCCATTTTCCTCTGCATCAAATTGAATGCTGGGGAATAAAATGCTGTTGTATAAATAAGGCTCCAAATGTATATCCCCTGCTTCGAAGGAACAGCAGACTGCTTACTGAGATCAGGAAGTCTCATTCGGCTCTCATTATTAAACATCTTCTCCCACTTTTTTGTGTTCTCTGTTTGGAAAATAAAGGACCCAACTGCCGGTCAGATTTCATAATGGCTTTCTGAAGCTGTTCAGAGTGTATGCAGCATTCAGCAAGAAAGGATTTGAGACACCTGTCTGAGGGATGGACGCTCATAGCTCCAAGCTGTTCTGACTTGTTTGCCATTCAAATTCCTGTGAATTTGGTTTTTGATGCCTCCATCCCACCCTAATTGTTCCATCAACAAAGATCAATTGTATTATCTTACCGGTCATGGGAGTTTGCTCTTACAGAATACTGGGGGTGGTCGACAGACTCAACCTGACACCTAAAATCATTGTTGCGTAGGGTAAGTCACACCTCTATATTGAAATGGCAATATGGAAAGAAGATGTTGAAGGCCTCTCAGCTTTCTTCAACTGAGTGGACCTGAAGATGACTGCAGGGCCTTGAGATCTGAGTACATTGACAACAAAGATGTGACTCATTTTGACTCATAATGCTGTTGTCCACGCTGAGAATGATCACCTGAATACTAAAGACTGCTCTTGGTCAAAGCCAAGCCTATTCAAACCCAATTTTTTGAGCCAAGTGGATTTTGAAAGAAAAAAGGAAAATTAATGAGACAACTAAAATGTAAGACGGTTTTAAGTAAAATGTGCTTGTTTGAAACATTATGACTGAAACTATAAATGTTAAAATGTGCTCAGTCCAGGCAAGACCTTTAAACGGAAAAGTTTTTGATCATGCCTTTTCAAGTTTTCTGGTATTTTTGTTAATACATATTTGGGTAACAAGGGCATGGAGAATCTGAAATAAACTGTAAGGCTCTGTGCAATTCTTTTTTACATATTTGACTTCCTTGCCATAGGTCAATACTTTGAAAAGAGAGAAACTAAAACAGGTTCATTTCACTTGGCAACAGGTTAAATCAAGCTATTCAAGAACAGTCCACTTCACGTTGGTGAGCAGGGCCAGCCAGCAGTGTCATGGAATGTTTTTAAGTGGCCAGCTTTGATGTCTAGAGACTGCGCCCTCTATGTGCCCTAACATTTGTGCTTCTAAGTCCCTCACACTGAAGCTTCTGTGATAGCTGTCGCATAAAAGGGAAAGTGATAAATACAAAGAGAACGGAATAGAGAGAGAGAGCGAGAGTGAGAAGGAAAGTGAAAGGACTGTACAGCATTGTAATTAGTTGCACCTGTTTCCTTTAACGCGGCTCCGGTTTCTCTGTACAAACGCATGTAGATTAGGCATCAAAGTGCCTCTCTTCAATGCCCCTTTTGTTGGCAGTTGTCAGGGAAGCAGCCTCCAGAAATGTGTGACCCGAGCAAAGCTCTGGAACTCGAGCACAGAGAACCCGCAGCCATGTGTCCTCACCACAGCAGGAGAGAAAACCTCTGCTGGGTCATCAGCAGATTTCATTCAGTTCTCTAATGATGTGGATACATGGCTGCTTTGTTTTGGACTCAAGTGACTGAAATGTTTATAACTGAAGTTGTCCAACAAGGCATGGCATGGGGAACATTAATAAGTATCCTAGTAATTAAATTAGATGAATTCTGGTTAATCAGGACACTTTTTTAATCTCAATAAAAGAATGGTCTGGTATTTATACAGTGTCATAAACATTGTAACTTTTCATATATTATTGCACAATTTAAAAAATTACAAAGTAAATTTTTGCATCTACAGTCATGTTTTATTCATGTTTAGATTTCCTGCCAATCTCTAAAATATTCCATTACTTAGAATTTTGTATACTGTAGCTGCTGCATGTAGTACAGTTGTACATTTGATAAAGTAACATGCACAAAATGGAACAGGGTACAGTACAGGCCTAATTTTTCATTTGCAAATGCAATTGTACAATTGTGAGAGGGAATAACACACCGCACACAAAGGCTGATTTCTATTTTTTATTATTTCAAAATTCATTGAAAATGTTGCACTGGGTTTGATGGGATGGGGTAGGAAGATGATGGGGTAAGGCATAACAATTATTTTGGACAAGTAAATTTGATAAACAGTCAAAAAAAAAATGTAATAACAGTACTTTTAAGAAAACTGTACTTTTTAATCATTGTCAGTGCAGTCAAATGATCATGATTATTTGCATTCAGAATAAAAGTTTGTGTTTACATAATATATGTCTGTGTACTGTGAATATTGATTTTTTTTATAAACACATATACACGTGCACGTACATGTACACATTTTAGACAATATTTACCAATAAAATAAATTACATATAAATGTTTATTCATGTTTATGTTTTATATTTTTCTTAAATATAAGGATGTATGTGTATGTTTTTAAAAATGCAAAATTAATATGCACAGCACACATATATTATGTAAACACAAACTTTTATTCTGAATGCAATTAATCGTGATTAATCATTTGACAGCCCTAATAATTTTTTATTGAGATTTAGTAGTATAGATTTCTAAACTATTTTGTAATACACATACAGGAATATTTTATTCATTCGACACGTGGTGTGAAAAACAATGATCAGACATACTGCCTATACTATTGTTATAATGTTGTTGGCTACACTCTTAAAAATAAAGGTGCTTAAAAGGTTCTTCACAGTGATGCCATAGAAGAACCATTTTGGTTCCACAAAGAACCATTCAGTCAAAAGTTCTTTAAAGAACCATCTCTTTCTTACCTTATCTGAAGAACTTTTTTCGCCACAAAGAAACTTTTGTGAAAAAGAAAGATTCTTTGGAAGTTAAAGGTTCTTAAACTACAAAGAAGGTTCTTTTATGGCATTATGAGGCACCTTTATTTTTAAGAGTGTAGGGTAGTTAAAGTTTCAGTAATAGTACACATTATTGCTTCATAATTTAGGCCTAGTTCATTAATGTTTTAAAGAATTTAGGTATTTGATCTACTTGTACTGAATTTACAATTTTTCTGTTCACCCTCCATTTGGTCATGCATGGGTACATTTTACCTACAAATGCTTAAAAATGAAATCAAACACAATAATATATTGACTAATTTAAGTTTATGTAGTTTTTTATGTACATTATAAAATGTAACAGTACAACAATGTTTTAATTCACAAAGAAAGATCTGCTAGACACAAATATTCTACACTGCAGCTGACACAGGTGATGTTTGACTTTGGAAATATTGCAGGTTTAACAAGGAAACATTGACACCTAGTGGTTAACAAAAGTAAGTACTATTACATTCCTATGCCATTGTCGATTTTACTTAGAAGTGGTTGTATACTTTTATCTTTTAAAAGACTAATTGGAGATTTCAGACACTTTTTATTCAGACCTTACTTTAATTTAAATGGACAACACAATGTACATGCTAACAATATTGTACCAAGTCTATGGAGTTTTATTCTTAAGGATGATCATGAACTTCCAGCACTCATTGATTGGGAGAAACAAACTTTGATGGATAAAAGGTTTATTTCAAGTATGATTTATTCTTTTTTCCTGACTTTTCAAACAAACTCCAGACTGCAATCAAATGCATCCACGCTTCTACAATTTGTGTTACATGCTCAGTACAAGAAAATCAACCTATTGTCTTTTTGAAACTCAGCTGCTAATCATAAATGCTAAAAATTGAAATCATTTGCTCACTTTCAACAAACCAAAGTAATAATAATCATGGCAGCACTTCTACTGTTTGCTTTTCAAGCAGGTCTGTTGTCTTGTGAAGGTTATATCACCATTATATTGTAGTGAGAAACTGTTGCAAAAGCATGAAAACATTTCCAGGATGCTAGAATATATTTCCTCTCAGTTAGCATGAGGTTTTTGCTGAACTGAATACTAGGGGAATAGTCAAAGCACCTAAATAAAGCAATGAAAAAAAGTCAGCTCAGGGCTACTGAAACTAATTTGTATGAAGGTTATTTATCTCTAACAGGGACAGACTAGGGGATGTGTGTCCAGCAGAGATTGCAATGGCACAGCGAGTCAAATAGTGTGTTTGTTCATGTTCTACGCTATTGTTTCTCATATTGCCCTATCTGTAAATAGTCACTCAGGACACACAAACTCATTTTATGTATACACTTGTCAAAAGGTAAACTATAGGGGGAAACATAAGTCTTCAAAACTGAATCAAACACCATTTATCCCTTAACACAGTCATAAATTCTGGTATCATTTTTTCATCCCTATGCTGCTCTAAATCACTATGGGTGGAACACTCAGTGGAACATAAAAGGAGATGTAATGTTTGGGACTAAAATACTCAGTCAGCAACTTTTTAAACAAAAGAAATAAAACAATAAAAGCAAATAGTGACTGGTGCTGCAGGTCTTTATTATTCATCTTTTTGTTTTTCCTAAAAGAAATAATCGTTTTAAGGAGAGTTTAATTTTGGTATTTTAGTTGAATTTTGAAATTGATTGGAGCAGTCAATACAAAGTCATTTAATACAGCAATAAATATTTCAAGTGAAAGTGCAAAGTGTAAAAATATTGTATTAACCTCGGTGGAGAGCAGCCATCTTGAAACGTACATGAAGAGGATACAGGTTATTAGGACAAAATGCCTTATAATATGCACACACGCAAAAATTGGCATATCATATGCACGCAAAGCAGGCGTATCATATACACGCACAATTGAAAGTTGGCGTACCAATGTTATATTAGTTTACTAAACTTTTATAGTTTACTAAAATTCTTATAAAGTTTATTGGAATCAAATCAAATATTGGCCTAAAAATTATTGGGGAACAAATGTACTAAATTGAAATGTTGCCTCAAAAAAAAACTGAAATAAGTTTAAAGCACTAACATTATAATAATAAACAAAACGGAAACTAATTAATCTTAGCAACACAAAAACTAAACAAATAAATAATAAAATGACAAAAGCACAAAGCAATGACAATAAAATGACAAAAGCATAACAAAGTTGCTAAATATTTAACTAAAATTAACAAAAACTAAAAATCTAAAAGTAAAAGCCAATTGAAAATATTAATAAAAAAATAAATAAAACTAAAATCAAAACTGTTATAACTGTGTGGCATACATATTACATGATATTGCAACAGCATGTTATTTATAAGCAATTGATGAGAATGGGTTAGGTTAAAGCACTGCATGCATCAGGGAATCATTCCTGAAAATGTAAACTACACTGCCCATCCAAAAAATAAGTTACCACCTGGATTTAACTAAGCAAATAGGTAAAAGCCTCCCATTGGATTGGAGGTCTAGGTTTAGCAACGTTATGTGTCCAAAGAATGAGGTCAGCTGACTATCTGAATATATTGAATGACCAGTTTATTCCATTAATGAGTTTTTTTATTCCCTGATGGCACGGGCATATTCCAAGATGCCAATGCCAGGATTCATCGGGCTCAAATTGTGAAAGAATGCTTCAGGGAGCATGAGACATCATTTTCACACCACAGAGTCCACACCTTAACCCCATTGAGAATCTTTGGGATGTGCTGGAGAAGACTTTGTGCAGCGGGCCGACTCTCCCATCATCGATACAAGATCTTGGCAAAAAATGTATGCAACTCTGTATGGGAAAAATTGACATTCTGGACATTGCAGAAGCTTATTGAAACAATGCCACAGCGAATGTGTGCCGTAATCAAAGCTAAAGGCGGTCCAAAAATATTAGAGTGTGGGACTTTTTGGACGGGTAGTGTATACGGGCAATTTGATTACATCTGCATGGCATGCACATAAAATCAATTATATATATATAATCTGTATATACAGTATATATATATATATATACTGTATATATATATATATATATATATATATATATATATATGTATGTGTGTGTGTATATATNGTGTGTGTGTATATATATATATATATATATATATATATATATGTATGTATTTTTTGTTGTTATGGCTTAAATCAAAACAAATAAACTGCAGTTTGATTGATATTAAAAACATGATTTTTTCAAAAGTTTTAAAAACGGAGTAATCTGTTTTTGGAAATAAACTCTTCATAGGCCTATATATAAACCATTTAAGACTCTGGAATGTGAGGGTGGAAAAAATCAAAATACTGAGAAAATCGCCTTTAAAGTTGTCCAAATGAAGTCCTTAGCATAGCATATTACTCACAAAAAATAAGTTTTTATATATTTATGGTAGGAAATTTACAAAATATCTTCATGTAACATGATCTTTACTTAATATCCTAATTATTTTTGGCATAAAAGAAAAATCTATCATTTTGACCCATACAATGTTTTTTTGGCTTTTGCCACAAATATTCCCGTACTACTTATGACTGGTTTTGTGATCCAGGGTCACATATACAGTATACACACACACACACACACACGCACACACACACACACACACGCACACACACACACACGCACACACGACAAGTAGTTACACACATAACAAGTAGTTATGCAGGCACAAACTGTGACCACACAGTTGTCGGGAAGATCATGTGCAGTAGCACAATGACAGCATTGGCGACAACAATGAAGAGTCACTGAAAAAGAGGAAGCAGTGAGGCAAATAATTTACTCCATTATCTACTCTGCAAAGCTCATCAGTAAGCTTGAACAATAGACACGATTGAATTGGCTGATTGCATCTCTCTTTGACTGCTTTGTCCTTTTCCTCCCTGCATCCAACATGAATGAGAAAAAGGGGACAAAGAAAGGAGTGTAGACTTTTCAATGTCAAACATCCATAATATCTAATTCAAAGTCAAAGGTCATCCAGCATCAAATGGAGGTAGACTGAGTGTTTATTCTGTTCCATGTTCCATCCCTCTTCCATGTTTTTAGAAGTAATCCAGATGGTATGACCAAACCCTTAATTATAGAAGTCACATTACACATGTTTATATGGTAATGTCTTTATGTGGTTTATTTTAATTTCCTTCCCAGCAAGTCATCCGATTTTTCCAATACCTGGAAAGTAGTAAAGTCAAACCACGTCCTACATTTAGCTTTTCCTAATTATCTTTCCACATCATGGTAACAACTCTCTTAATAGCTATTTTTAGCTTATATAGTCTAGGATCCCTCCCCAAAACGCTACCAGAACGGAAATAATGTGTTTCCTTAGCTCTCCATTGACTTTAAACTTTGTTTTAGTTGACCCACCACATTCCAATTTAAAGGGATAGTTCATCCAAAAATAAAAATTCTGTCACCATTTACTCAACTTCGAGTTGTTCCAAATCTGTATACATTTCTTTGTTCTGATGAACACAGAGAAAGATATTTGGAAGAAAGCTTATAACCAAACAGTTCTTAGACCCATTGTACCATAGTAGGAAAAAATACTTTACTATAATTATTTTGGTCTGTTGACCACAAAAGAAGATATTTTGAAGAATGTAGGACAGCAAACAGTTCTGGGTTATTTTGACTACCATTGTATGTTTTCCTACTGTGGTAGTCAATGGCGTCCAAGAACTGTTTGGTTACAAGCATTCGTCCAAATAATCTCTATCTGTGTTCAACCAAACAAAAGAACTGTATACAGGTTTGTAACAACAAGAGTGAATCATTCATGATAGAATTTTCATTTTTGGGTGAACTATCCCTTTAGATCACAATATTTCCATCAGATGAAGGTGTTTGCATAGCAGGCACAATAAACCCCTTTTAGCCAAGTGCTCAAAGGTCTTGCTTTCTATCCTAGAGAGCAAGGGGTCAGTGTCTCTCCTCTTGCTCTGTTTGCTTCATGGAGCAGCATACTGTGACCAGTTTTACTCCACAGCAGGTCTGCCCAGAAAAAGATTCGTCCAAAATCCGGAAGGTTACGGTTGTCAAACCCAGCAAGCCTTTATGAATGAATGAGGTCATTATTGTGATTTAGACATTATTTCAACAGAGACACACAGTATTAGTCTAATTGGCTGTAACCTTTACTTCAGAGCAAAGCAGCCCTGTAAGCCTTAATCATATACTTCAAATCTAAAAAGAGCACACTCATTTAAACCTGTTATTAAAGCCAACCATGTCGCTTGCCCAACAAATAGGGCAGTTTAATTTGCCAGTTACATCGGGCTCCTTGTGGATGGGTCCTTTATGCCTGATGTGAAAATCGCTCATTTCGGTAAAAGCTTCATGAAGACATCATGACAGAAGTCTTCTCAGAAAGTTATTCTCTAAAAATAAGGCCACATCACCGGGCCACCATTTGCACACAGGGACTTAAAATGTACTGTGTCATTTATGCAAGGGAAAAGAGAGAGGGTGACAAATTGCCCAGAGAGCTTTACAGCTGCCACCAAAGCTGAAAGCCAATGCAGCTCTAATAGGGCAATCTGTATTCTTGATGGTAATGCCTCATTCGTTTGGTCCATTTGGCTCAGTACAGGTGCATTAATGCGGCTTGTTGAACAGTTCCAGCTGAGCTGATCTGAAGAGCAAGAACTGGAATCGGTAAGCACAATACTCCCTCTTGTGGACAGAGAGAGAGTTACCTAAAAGGCCAATTGACCTTGGAAGGTAGTTGACCAGACAATAAAAGAAAGAGTTGTTCAACCATAATTAAACTACATTATAATCTCAGTTTTCTCAAATGCTGTTTTTGTGGTTAAGTAGGTTATACTCGGATGAGGAAGAGAGAGAGAAAAAGAAATAAAAACAAAACAAATGCCACACGCTTTCCACATACAGCAAGTTGCAACAAAAGGTGATTCACAGCGAAGCTACAGAAGAACCATTTTTGGTTCTAGTACCAAGAACATTTTGTGAAACAAAAAGGTTCTTTGGAAGTTTTGTATAGAACCATTTAGTCAAAGGTTCTTCTCTTCATACAAGGTTCTTCTATGGCATTGTCAAGAACAAGGAGTGAAGGTGGAAACATAAGTGAGGGGCATTAAAACTGATGCAAATTTTTGTTAACTAAACAAAATTTAGTTATTGTTTGTTTTAAAAACATAATATTAAATATGTTAACACATTCTACTAAATTTATTTATTTTAAAGTTTTACTTAATATTACATAGGAATTTATAATCTGTTTAATATTTGAACCGTGTTTCTCACTACCTTATCTTAAATGTGTGCTTTAAATGTTTTGCTTATAGTCAAAAGGTTTTATGTACAGCTGCTTTGTAACAATGAAAATTTTAAAAAGCGCTAAATAAATAAAGTTGACTTGACTATACAGTATGAGGGACACAAATGTCATCCATTTTGTAAAATGAAGCAGCGCTTACAAAACACAGCAATAATTTAAGCAATGTTATATAGCCCCCGGTCATTTACATTTTGATGTTTGCTGTCTTTAAATTGAATGAATGCTAAAATACAGAAATAATCCAACATAAAATCACTCTTCTTTTTGACATAGAACTGAAGTGCACCCAATTAACCTTCCTCATACAAATCAATACATGGTACAGATTCCTTTTATTTGAGCAGTAATTATCAGCCTGCATTGTCCTACATAATGAAATGCTTTGAGATTCCTGCAAAAATATGATAAGTTCTTTTTTTTGCGAAACATGTATTGCATCTGCCTCTTTGTGTGGATGAAGGCTCTGCATGATGGAGGCTGGTGTTCTGTTGTGCACTCATTAAGACCACAAAATTAAACTTTTCCAAAAAAAATTCCTGATTATCTTTAGTCAACAGCACAATCTTTACTCAGATTATGTTTTAACAGTAAAACTGACCAATTAATCAAGATGGAGCAATTGCATTCAGGGTTAGGGGTTAGAGTTTGGACAATATACGATAGTATAGTATAATTCATTACATTTGTAAAGGTGAAATGCTGTTCACAAGCTATTTTACTTTTGTAAAAAAATAGGTTTATGAGTGAGGGTAATTAACAGAAATAAAATTAGACTTTAAAGCAAGATGGGTCAAAATGTTTTTTCTTGAACAACATGAGAGTCCAGTTAATACTGGCTGAATGGTTAAGGTCTTTGCACATACAGTCCGAAATTTTCGTATGCGTTTTTTCGTATTTGGCTCTTGTTTGTACGGTGTCTCTGAATTGTTAAAAAAGGCCACTCAAAATGCTTGATACGGATGCAAAAACGCAGAAAATCGAACCCGGTCCGAATTTTTTTTATGACGGACGAAAATATCGGAGGCAGTGTGTAAATGTGATTGACACAACGTGAGGTCGTATTTATTTTTTAACGTGTGGAAATTTCGGACGCATATATCGGACTCAATGTGCAATGGGCTTTACACTTCTGATTTGAACTGTTATCTACATTACTGAAATCAGAGGAAAAAAAACATCCACAGAGAAATGATCAAATTAAACTAAATTAATCATTTTGCACAGATAATCTGTGAAACAACATTCCACCATAAATTGCAACATTGCAAATTGCACCAAACACTCAGAAAAGACGGATGAAGATAACACCGAACGCTTTAACACCTCCACTCCACTGCCTGTTAACATGACAGACAGGACGATTATATGCCAGGATGAGTGTGGCAGTGTCCTCCTAAAGAAACAGAACTTTACTATTCACAGTGTCCATCAGCCTCTTGTCATTGCATCTGCTGTATACCATACAAACTGAGCTCAGAAAAGCAAGTCTAGCAAAGGCACAACTTCCTATTACAGTTGGCTAAGACTGTTTCATTAAACTATTCTGTCTATAGCTTTATCCATTTAAGGTTGACTGTATTAGGCCTATCTGTGATTACAAGGAATTTATGCTCTAATGTGTCAAGAATCCTGAAAAAGCACAGTCTCACAGACAGCAATGTTTATTTGAAATATTGTGAAACCATTTAGAACAAAAAACTGAATGACTGGTACAAAGCAAATACAAAATCAAGCTGGCTGTTTAAAAAACTAAAACAGACAACTAAAAATACAGACAGTGTCCAAATCCATGGTGTGGTGAAAAGATTCATGAAGGCACTGATGTTACCCAAAAGACATTTACATTTAAAGACAAAGCTAGATGTTAATGAGGCTTGATGTCTTCTCATACTATAGCATAACTATGACAGTATCAACAAGCTTAGTCAATTCACAGGAGGTCTAATTATGAATGCTAAGAGGGCAGTACTCTAGTGAGACCAAGGCTGTTTCTCAATTCCAAGAACGCAAAGAGCGGACTTGTGTTCTCGTGGAGACCGGTCTTGCGTGGCAGCCTCGGAAGAACGAACTTTGATGGATGCACCACAGTGACTTCTGGGAATTCAAGCACGTTCCGTAGGCACGCAAGGCTGCATTTGATGCATCCTTGATATCGAGAACACATCCTGGTACTTTCGTGCATTCACTTTTCTTGTGTTCTTGAGTATTGGAACGGACTTTGATGGTTATTGATGACGTAGAGTGAGAACACAAGACCGCTGAAGAACGCATATTGAGAAACGGCCCAAGTAACCTTGACCGTGAACTTTGCTACAAGATAAAACTGTACTATAGTAGTTGCTGGTCAAATAACATGTTTCAGACCAATCAGGTCATGTTATTGACACACATAAATCAGCTGTATACACGGGAAATATAAGTATATTTCAAGCTCTTGCCCTTGATTTACCCATTTCTGTTCATTGCACTGCTTTAATCTGGTATTTCTGAGTCTGGCAGATGCAAGAAAAAAAGAAATGACAAATGAAAATGAAAAATTACTAGGAGGATTACTAAACAGACATATTTTCTAAATTGTAATTCTAAGTGTAAACGGTCAAATTCTACATCTCAGATTTTTTTACAACCATTTGGTCCAATTACATAAAAAATATATGTAAATACAATTTATACAGATATGAAATCCATTTGACCACATTTTGTCCTCTTGCTACAACACTTTTACTGAAATTTGTAAACACTGCGCATGGCATTCTATTAAAAATGAATATACACAATGAAGAAAGTGTTGAAAATTCACAAAGCCATGGTTAGTAGTAAAATAAAGAGGTGCTTCTAATGTACCAAATGTCTGGTACGAAGAGCAGTACCCGGTTCAAAATGTAACTTTCATAACAGTGACTGATGGCCTAACAGTTCAGACTCATTATCTTCTGGAAGGCATGATAAAAATTTTAAACGGCTCTTTTTTTATTTTGCTTTCAAGTTGTTCACAGAAGTTTCTACTTTGTTACGTGATAGTCCTTAAAAGGATACTGAACTCAAATTGGCCTGATAGCCAGTCAGCACTGCATAAGAGTTGCTTAAATTTAATAAGACCCTTCCTAGGATGTACATTTGTGTCGATATACTAGACGTTATCTTCTCTGCTGAGTGCATGGCAGAAAAGTACATTACCAGGCCAAATGGTACAGTTATACATGGTTTCAGTCACACTGATGTCTTTTCATCTTAGTTTCCTTTTGGATAGATCTTCTCATAAAAGAAGTTCTGAGCCAGTAGGTAGAGTTCTCCATCCTTTTCCCTGACGCTGTGAGCACGTACAAACTGAAACTGTTCCAGCGCAAACTCGTAGAGCTCGTTCTCCATCTTCCAAATATTGGACTGCTGTAACTTTGAGATGGACTCTTTAGTGGGGGGTTTCTTCTCACTAGTTTTCCTTAGGTGAGACTTCTTACCTGGAAATTAAGTCAAGAAAATGTGCAGTTGTTTTTCAATGATATACTGCTCAAGCACTTTAATTTAAAATCATTTTCTGTGATTTTAGCAGTAAATTATTAAAAAAAAAGACAAATTTAATTTTGATTTTTTGTTTACATTTTATAGTTATTTCACTGGTCACTGTTGTTTACCAATTTTGTCTAACAGCACACAGTGATTTTGTTTTATGCCAAATAAATAAGTTCACACAACTTTCCACTTTCTAACTTTTAAACCTTTACACAAGTGTTTTGTAACAATTTCTTGTAATTAACTAGAAACTTTAGGTTGAATTAAATTACTTGGGTTAAAAAGTTCAATCAACAGACTAAAATAAGCCATCATACATTTGCAACATCCACACATTGTCCGGCTACTGTTATAGGACATCTATGTAAATATTAGTTTTATCTGAATATAACCCAAAATACATGAATGTGACCCAAAATCCGTAATGTGATCCGAATCATGAAATTTGTGATCCGGCACCACAAATATATTGCCAATACATGTTTGTATTGCTTAAGCATGAAAATATCTTAAACATATTTCTATGATCAATATTGTATTTTAAATTAAAAATACAGCTATATACTGTGTGTATATATATATAATATATTGTTTTATTTAATTGCATAATTTACAATCCTTGTACATGATGGACAACATGAGGCATAATCAGGGCCGTCGCAAGGGGGGTGGCCCTGTGAGAACCTGATGTGCGATGCGGTCTGGAGGAGAAAATGGTTTTGCGGAGATTTAATGATGATTTAGGATGATTCTCAAAGAAAACGTGCAGTAAATCTGTTGCAATAGTAACGAACGCAACTTTCACACGCATTTGATAGACACACAGATAAACTACACTCTTCGTTGTTAATGTTGTGGATTTTCAGCAAAAAGTTTGCTCAATTTAACAGCGTTATAACAGGTTAAAGAGGGAAAACTTAAACATCCATTTTAGATGCTTACATTATCTCTCCATCAATGCAGTTTTGAATGACTGTGGGTTTACTTTAATTTCTCAGGTAATTTAATCTACAATAATCTACGGTTTGACCAATTTCACACACAGAGTCACACCTTTAAAATTCATGCAATTTTTTTTTTTAACTTGGTGTGTAAGCATGTATCACTTAAAGTCCACTTCTGGTCCACCTTAAAACTATTCTTTGACCATCAAAATTACATATTGAAAAGGTTTTTTTTCAGTGAAAATTATTTTCCTGCCTTAAATAGCTTTAATGTAACTCCACTGCTGTCACTAAATCCTTGGTGTTCCGAGTCAGATCCGTGGGCGTGGCTTGTTGGTTTTGAACAAATCCTTGCTGTTTCGAGTCTTACGAAACCCTATCCCTAACCTAACCATCTAAACTGTCGGGTCCCGGGTCTAGCACTTCTGTTTTGTTCGTCCTCTGTGTGTGTTGTTTACTCTAGATCTCGCCTGACAGTTACCATGTGCTCAGCTCCGCGTTCTTGACCCCGCCCCTCTTGTCTACTAATCATTAACCACTTTTGCTCTCTTCGCATCAGCTGTTTCTCATTCCACACTGATTTCTTCCTCTTCTTATTTCTCGTGCTTCTCCCAGTTTGTGTCGGATCGCTAGTGTTCGCTGCACAAGCGTAGCCAGTCTTGACGTCCTTAAGTATCGTGTCCGGAAATATTGTTCCAGTCTAGTCGTGATCCTTGCCTTGTAATCTTGTTATCTTGTCTTGCTACTCAGTACTCACCATTTGTCCTGTCTGGCTCCAGTCAGTGCTGTTACCACTACCGGGTGTCTGCATTTTTCTGCCTTGTTTACCCCAGCGACCACGGCTACCGGACCTCACCTCACGTCTATATGGGGAAGCAGGAACAAGTTCTCTCACGGAGAGAGGACTATCTCTGCCGGTCTTCTCCTCACCAAGAGTCCTAGCGCCAGGGCTACGGTATTGGCTTCAACCGCTGTGGTTACGGGTTCGGGCATACTACTTCGGCCGGACTGTCTTCCCCTCTGTTGAGGACTCCCTGCCTCACTACCGTCACACGAGGCACTCGGATTAATGCTTCTCTTGGAGGACACTTTAACTCACACGAGACACTCGGATTAATGCTTCTCTTGGAGGACACTTTAACTCACACGAGACACTCGGATTAATGCTTCTTTTGGAGGACTCTTTAACTCACACGAGACACTCGGATTAATGCTTCTCTTGGAGGACTCCTTAACTCTCACGAGACACTCGGATTAACGCTATTGGAGACTTCCCTCAAGGACAGTAGTGTGGACGTACGGTCTACTCACCTCTCGAGGCAAGTCCCGGCCTTGTCACCTCACCCCTACGGTCTTTACGGCCGAGCGCTCGAGCCATTTTCCCCAAGCCCTGGTTGTCCCACATTATCTGTTCGGTTGTGGAGTTAATTTCATGTCAGTTACTGTCTGATTGTCTTTGGGAAATAAATCTGTTAATCTGCTTTTGACTCCGGTTCCTTTCCTGACATAAACTACCTATGATTCTTAAACTTTCCCAAAAATACGGTTGCATAATGACGTCAGACTCGAAACACCAAGGATTTAGTGAGAGGCCATAACTCTACACCTCAGTTTAATTACACAGATATAGGAATATGCAAATTAGCCCCGCCTCCACTCAGTCACACTCTGCAGTTCCAGATGCTGCTAAAACTAAAAGTGAAACATGCATGAAGTAAACAACACGAACTTATAGTGAATCAACAGTTTTGCAGGGCTAATGCGATGATGTATTGTGTGCTCGTGCTTTAGTTCCACCCCCCTGCACGCCTTCAGGAGGCCTTCTGTTTTTGGAAATAATCGTACAGCTGTATCTGTTTTTTATAAATGTGATCAAACTAAAGACTCTTCGAAGATACGAAGCATGCAAATACTACTCTATAGGTACTCAAGATTATGAGATAGGCAGAAACTGCGCATTACATCCGCTTTCAAGGCCAACTGAAATTACTTGGAATGCACAACATTATTTGATGTGTTGACGTAATTACAACCGAAAAATGCAGAGCACAAGGCATATCGAGTGGCCCCTTCCCCTTTTAAAATAACCAATAACATTTTGTTTACGGCCCAGTCAGCCTGGCAAAGCTGCATTTAACAGCGAGACAGCCACAGTGGTATAAAAGTCTATTGAAAAAAAAATAGGAAGATCAGTGATAACAGTGATGTGTCATTTGAAGCTTGTTATTTACATTGGTGAGTGAAACTGGCGTTTGTCTTCTCCTTTACTCATCAATGCTGTGATGTCTGATCAGTTCCAAACACTGTAAAATATGGTTCTGGGGGGTGGTAAATACAACCCATTAAAATCAATTAGATTTTAGTTAACTATATTAGTTAGCAAGTTTAATAAATAATGGGTACATTTTACCCACACTACCTATCTGTTTAGAGAAATAATGGCATCTTAAAAAAAAGTAATAAAATATACCCCAATATGATTGATAAAAACAACCCATGGAACTCCGTTTGATTTTACTTAAAGGGGTGGTTCAACAGTGTTTCATGCATTCTGACTTCTTTACAATGTTCAACGTGCTGGCTTTCTCATGCTTAACATGGTTAACTTGTCAAATAATGAGTTGGGCGTATGACATATTATTTATGTGCTTGATACACTCCCCCAAGGTTCGTATAGGTTTCAGGATTTTTTTTTTAGAATATGAAATTCCGTTACGTAACAATCTTTCTTAGTCTCTTATTGGGCAATTCTCACGGAAAAGCACGCCCACACGTCAGCCAGCGAGAGCGAGAGATAGAGCACGTGCACACGTCAACCTGCTAGTGATAGGAAAAACGAAAAAAGCTATAGGCCATCAATACGCTGCGTTCGTGAAGTTC
Organism: Triplophysa rosa; assembly: GCF_024868665.1. Taxonomy (NCBI): domain Eukaryota; kingdom Metazoa; phylum Chordata; class Actinopteri; order Cypriniformes; family Nemacheilidae; genus Triplophysa; species Triplophysa rosa. Next base: position 15,508,901 of record NC_079896.1, read on the forward strand.
AGCTATGTTTCTTTGTTCACTGCATTACAGTAAGCAATGTTATATAAACGGTGGACATAACACTGGATTTGGAGATCATTTGAAAATGATAGATGGAGCGGTCCCAGCGCTAAAAGAAGCAGGACATGAACCGCACGTGGTAAGTGAACCCGAGTCAAATATCTGTGTTTTGTTGGCAATCGGCACGTACATGCATTATGTAAACAACACGAACTTACAGTCAACAGTTATGTAGGGTAAATGCGATGATGTACTGTGTGCTCGTGCAGTAGTTGCAAATGTGCACTTGTTTAACTGTAATACCAAGAAAAGATATATATTTGCCGCTTCTGTGTTGTCTTGTTAAGTGACGATGCTAAAAATAGACAGGGCGTCTGAGGAGAGAAACAGCTGGAATATTAATATAATCTGTTTTACATGGTGTCCTAACCAGTCACTATGGGCCCAGCAACACATTATCAAATATATGTTTTCCGTGTTATTTAAAGCATTTTTTGACGATCTAATCGCATGGCTTAAAGCGCACGGCGCAGGTGCACTCAGGGCGTGTCCGAATCCACTTTTGTTAATTTAACGACGGGAAAACGGCCGGCGCGCCCGGGCGCATGGTATAAACGGGTTGTCCCGATTCTCTTAATGAGTAATGGGTGTTTTTTTGGGCGTAATGTGCAGTAAACCAATCAGAGTCTCATCTCTCATTCCCTTTAAGAGCCAGTTGCGCTCGTGCCATGGTGGATTAATTCGCTACTTACACGGCGGAATTTGCAAGAGCAAAGACTGGACGCTTCTCTAGAGAGGAAACTGCTCCTGCTTGAGGTTAAAGCACGCGAGCAGATCATCTACATGACAAGCTGGATCTTTATCTTTATGTACATAATAATAATAATAATCTTTTACATTGTAATCCATTTATTTTTTATATTTGGCATGTTTGTGTGCTGCTGTGCTTCCCTCTGTGTAATAAGTAAAGTGAAAGCGTGGACTCGCCCAGAGGCGCATTTTCTACTAATGCGCTCTTTTTTTAAACCAAAAAAAAAATTGCACCATTAACTTTAGACCAGGTTTGAGTTGGTCTATGGCGCAGTCTATTTTGAGGAACGCGCCAACAATGCGCCTGAGCCTGACCTCTTTTTTTAGACCAACACGCCCATGGGCGCACAAATCAACGCAAATGCATTTGCTATTTAAACAACGCGGTGCAGGACGGGAAAATGAGAACTGCATCGGGTGTAAAATAGCAAAAACACTTGCGCTGCACCATGCCGGGTAAACAATAGGGCCCAATGTCTGTGTTTCTGACCTTTTCTTTCACAAATCTGCACTATATGAAACATCAGAACACCACACAAGGAGAATTCCTGTAGCAGTTTTGACCAATTAACTTTAGAACACAGAGTATTACTATAGGTGTTTTATCTTATTGGAAATGAATCGACTATGCAAAGTATGTAGAAATGAAATGTTTTTTATGTTTGTAATCTTCCCTGAATAAGTAATATTTAAAGTTTAACTATTCTTAATGATTATTTATTATTAATGATAATTCAGTAGGTTAATCTTGAGTGCTGTCAAAGGGTAAAAATTACTCATTTAGTTGCATAATGTATTCGGTAGACTTTACACAATTTATTTTAGTGTGTTATAGCTCATAAATCTAGATACTCTTTACTCTTCGAATGTACTCTAACAAAGTGAGTGAAAATTGTAACCACAGTTTCATTGAGTAGATTCTATAGGTTTGTTTCACACTGTAGAGCCTTAACATTCAATATTCTTTGTAGACTTTTTCTCAGAGGATTTGCGCATATAATCGGTAATCTGGACAAGAACTTTGACGAGCTAATGTGTAGCGTGATGTCAGGAAATTTCTAGATATTTTTTGAGTGCACGTGCCAGAATGTCATTTTGAACGCTTGTATCTTCTAAATCACGGCTCTACACTGCGACCATGAAAAAAAAGATAGTGAAAAAATATTTAGGCGCAGTGGTGCGACTGAACCCATCTAAACTCGTAACCCATTTAAAAAAAAACTCCAAAATGTGCCTCCATGTATATTACGTGACATTATGCACTGCGATCGGCTGCTTTTCATGCTAGTCAACTGAACAGTGTTTCCCGTTATGAGAAAGGAAGATATGCTTAAGCGCCATTTAGTCCTAGTCTGTGGCTGTGCGAGTGTGCGTGAGTGTTTCATCAGGTGTCAGCATAGACACTTGTAGGACACAGGATACATGTTTCTGCATGTGGCGTTTCTTTGAGCGATCGCCTGGTGTTCGAAAGCGAGCCCAACACGCTTTCTTTAGTTATATGATGTTGCTTTTGGTGCTAATAAATAAATGTTTAGTTGCATAGTAATTTGCAGGTGGGACAGGTCCCCCACCACTTTATGGAAGAAATTAAGAAATGCTTGCGGAAGGTGTGTATTGTTTTGAGACCATTAACATCTGAAACTCGTGGAAAACAGGATGCGCTGCTTTCTCACCATCTCACGTTGCTCCACATTTATTATTTATTTATGAGGTTCAAATACTTCTATGCTCTAACTCCAGGGCTTATTTGTGCCGGAACAAGCCGGATCCGGCACCTCCAAAATCCGATCTGGCACCTCATTTGGCAGATCCCGCTCCTCAAGCGCTAATGGAAAACGTTCGTGCTGACCTGTTGTGTGCATATATTTAATTAAAAAGCACGTATATTAATTATAATGGCAATAACTATTTTATTTTGATAATGAACAGGCTATCAAGTTTGAGATGCTTGAATATTGTGTGTGCGCGCAAGGCGCCGGCGCAATCTGTCACGATCCCAGTCCGTGTTTCCCCTGTCTTTGTGAACTTTTCTGTCATTTCCTGTTGTGTGCCATGTTTGTAGTCCTAGTTTCTTGTTAATTAGTTTCCCCCGGTGTTTCTTGTTTCCTTGTTATCCCATTTACAGTATATAAGCCCTAGTGTTTCCTTTGTTTGGTGTCGGTCTTTGTTTCATGCTCGTTGTGTCATTCTTTGTTTTTGTGCCTCCTGTGTTCTGTGAATTACCTTGGTTTTTTTTCCCAAATGCAGTTAGATTTTAATTCAACAAAGACAAAAAAAAAAAAACCAAGGTAATTCACAGAACACAGGAGGCATAAAGACAGGGGAAACACGGACTGGGATCGTGACACAATCGCTTGAGCAGTTAGGCTACTTATAACGGCTGAAACAATTAAAACAAACTGTGATGATTTATGGTCAAACTGATTATGAGTACGTCAATAGATACAGTAGTTAGCTACTTTTAGCTAGTCGTGAACACACTTACACAGAACACAGAACATTGTGCTTTTGCAAAATAAAGAAAACTTAGAGGGCTCTGTCATCTCCTTTCCTTTAATTTATTTGTGGAGCGCTGCGCCTCACAAGCTGAACCAAACTCAACAGCATATTGTCACCATTTTACCCTTTCATTTTGTTAATCTGTTAATTGTCAAACATTCCGCGTATATTTATTCGCGTCTCATGTTTTGCACTATATACTGAAGGGAACTTGTCGTGATGGACACTTCAGAGAGAGATATTTGTGTTGTTGGACAAGAGATGCAGAACAGAAGACCCGATGAAATACGGTTAATGGATGATTCACGAGTTCGTCTCACAGATAATAAGTTGTTGACGGATAATATGCGTATTTGGCGTGCTGTCCCGGGAAGAGGGCTCCGAGTTCAGGGAGAATAATCCTTTGGCCCCTAGGCCTGGGAGAGGGCCCTGGGCCCAGTGTGTGCCCGAATCCGGAGAATACCCCCCCGGTGCGGAGGTCAAACGTGCTAGTGGTGTGGAGTCGGGGTGGAGGAGGGATGTTGCGAGACATTCGGGAGAATGGAGGCAAGACAGCTTGACTATTTATAGGGCTATTTAGGGCTATTATAGGGACTATTTATTTAGAGTTCCCAGCATGCTTTGCGTGTGACAGCATTAGGAGAGTCATTTTTGTGGAAAAGTGCTATTTTATGTGCTTTACAATAAAATGAAAGACTTGATAGTGTTTATTGCAGAGGTGGACAGTAACGAAGTAAATTTGCCTGAGTACTGTACTTAAGTACACTTTTTGAGTATCTGTACTTTACTTGAGTATTATTTTTTCTGAGTACTTGTACTTTAACTTCACTACATTTGAAAGACAAATATCATACTTTTTACTCCACTACATTTATAAAAAGGTCAAAAAGTAGAAAATGGTTTCTATGCAGCGGGGTTTCCTGTGTGCGCAATTTATCTGGCTTGCGATCTGACAGCACCTTTTACTGTTGCCAAGTATTTCAGTTTTTCCTAAGCTCGCGGTTTTCCGGCAAACTTTGAATGGCCATTTGGCAGATTTGTTTAACGCAAATCTGGCAACTCTGGGATCTTCCCCGCTAAACTAATGTAAATGTAGGCGCTGCTACACCATTGATAGCGCTCTAAAAAGGCAAATAGAACATTAAAAGACGAAAAAGGCATGTTAAAGTGTGGTGTAATCATCTGTGGGTTACGATCAGTCAAAGATCGTAGAAACATTGTCATGAAAATGATCGGCATAACGGCTAAATGGTAAATAAGCATCACATACACCTTGAGCTACGTGTGCGTGTTACCTTCTGAGCTGCTGCTATATCATTTAAAGCGATTTGGAAAATGAATGATGTTTTTACTGAAGTAACTATAGTTGAAGTATTCCTGTTGAAATAAAAACAATAGAACCCTGCCCAAAATACAACATAAAATGTAATGGATTTAATGGTTATAATGGAAATTGTACTATGGATACTTGTTGTCTACTCGTATGTGATGGATTCTATTGGTGGTATGGTAAATCCTATTGGAATAAAACCCAAAACACACTACAAAGACGAATTTAATTTAAAAATCTCATTCTAATTAAAAAATTCATTGTTTTTTTTCAGCAGGGATGGTATTTGCAGTAAAACCACAGTATCCACAAATTTACCATTTTCTAAATATAGGAACCATACTCCAATTAATAATATTACTATATACTAAATACTAGCTATAGTTTATGTTTGTAGTTAAATTATGGTAATACAAATGGTAATAAATCCAACAACACATGGCTTCTACACTTTACTATTTACAAGAACCTTACTACTTACTCGTAAATTGCTGCTAAAACTGGTAAAGGGAATATACAAAATAAAAGAACACTACTCATAAATACATATAGGCCTAGGGGGCTAATGAGGATAATTAGGCTAAATGATCATACAGGATTATATCTAAACTAAACATATATGTGCTGAACATATAAAGCTCTTAAAGGAGTTGCTCACTGCAAAATTTGCCCCCATTGACTTTCCATAGTAGGATTAAAAATTACTATGGAAAGTCAATGGGTGCAAATTTTGAAGTGAACTATTCCTTTAATACAACTGATACTGTGAGCTACTCAGTGTATTCAGTAGGTTGCTTCAGAGGCATAAGGTATACGACAATAAAACAATGCACAACTGACATAAAGGAAATTTACTTTTTATACTTGAGTACTTTTAAAAGCATGTACTTCTGTACTTTTACTCAAGTAAGAATCTGTCTTTACAACTTTTACTTGTAGTGGAGTAATAATTGACCAGTAATATCTGTACTTTCACTCAAGTAAGGAAGTTGTGTACTTCGTCCACCTCTGGTTTATTGTTCAGTTGTCTTTAAGATTTAGAAGAGATTCTGTTCGTGGTTACCATCGTTCAGAAGAGTGGTGCTTGTGCTTAGGTCATGGGAGAGCTCGTGATGTGTGTTTTTTCACTCATTGAGCACTAATGCTGCTAATGCCAGTACTGAGACAACTATCAGCTTACTTGTACATCGTATACAGTATGTTGTAAACAATAAATGTTAAACTGAAGTTAAACAAGATCAAGAAGTTAACTCCAATGCTCAAATTAGTACTTATTGATTTTTTAAAGTTTATCATGTGCTTAAATAATTAAGATAATTTTACTTGATTTATTCATGGAATATTGCATTAAAAATATGCTTTAAAGTACTTAAAAATATTTTGTGTAATACTGTTACCTTAATTTTTTTAAGTAAATATCCATCACATTTTTTACAGTATATAAACAGGGCTTGATACTGTGGCTGATGGTTTTTAAAATGGTCCTACTCGACCAGCGGGTCTTTCGCGCTCACGTTTTCTGTGCTTGCGACGCCCATGATCCTAATTATTGGCAGCTGCTATTTAAAAGGACACATCTTTATTACAAAAATTCACAAAAAAACGGACTTAAATTCTGGACCTTTGACAGTGAGGGGTGGGTCGTTTGAACCCCCGAACCCCCTCCCACCTTGCTACGGGCCTGTATATGATAAATCTTCCCAACGAGTTATTACAGAAACAATTTATTGAAGTATTGTTTTTGTCATCTTTGTCCCCACCACTTTTCAAAACAAAGTTACACCACTGCGTTTGATCTCCCTCTTTTGTTGCAGTTTGAGAGGTGGTTGTAACAAAGGCAAGACACAAAGTTCACACGAGACTAATGTGCAATTTAATTTCATCGCTTATAAATCTCAAATCAAATGTCATTAATTAGGCATATGTATATTTAATATATTTTAATGATTCCCTGCGTTTCTGCTTGTCTGTATTCTGTGGTGTACAGACAGTATAATAACGTTATTCAGTTAAACTTAGTGCAGTGATATGAAACAGTAATGTGGTTGACAGATCTTGAACTACTTTATTGGTGTGCGCTTCCTGAAAAACAATGCACACCCTTAGAATGTTCGCCAGCCAATCACAATGAAGCATTCAACAGCCCCCTTGGTACATTACATTTAGTCATTTAGCAGACGCTTTTATCCAAAGCGACTTACAAATGAGGTAAACAATAGAAGCAATGAGAGCTTGGTGTAATCAATAATAACCAATGAGCTTAGTTTATCATGCTTTCCCATACTTTGTGCATGCTGTACGGTGCCAAATTAATGTTTCTTTTAAAAAAACTTAAATTGTCTGTGCTCCTAAATTTTTGACTGTGCTCCAAATTTTTTTTAAAGTGCTCCTAAAAATACGTTACCGTAGAGCCCTGTAGATGCAAATCTTGTCAGTGCTTAGGAGCATATCGGTTTATTGACGTCTTAACTTATTTTTAATAAAAGGAGAAAATCTTTCATTTTGATTTCAGTGGGGCTTTTAAAGACCCATCACTACCGGCCAGGCGCGAGGCCCTGTGCGGTCGCACACAGGGTTGTCATGACTCTGCCTCGTCTTGTCATGGTTTTCTGGGTATTTTGGCAGAGTCATGGCAAAGCCTTAGGTTTTATGTGGAGAGAGAGATTGTTGACCTTTCGGCCTTCCATACTCTCTCTCTCCGGTCCGCGTCTCTGTTCCCGCCATCTCATTTCCTCGTTAACTTTCCCTGAGTGTTTCATTACCCACACCTGCCTCTTGCTAATTATCCTTTGTCTGTCTCCCTATATAATACCCTCGTGTCATTGTCCTGTGCTCGGTCATTGTATTCAGTCCGTCTGCGGCGAGTGTAACACTGTGCTCGGTCATTGTATTCAGTCTGTCTGCGGCGAGTGTACCCCTGTGCTTGTGTGAATCCTGTGCAGTGTTGGGTGTAACTAGTTACTAAGTAATTAGTTACTGTAATTTAATTACTTTTCCCTTGAAAAAGTAAAGTAAGGGATTACTCTTATTTTTTCTGTAATTTAATTACAGTTACTTCTGATGTAATTAAACTAAATACTTTGTGTAATATTTGTGTGTGCAATAGTGGAATTGACCTCAAAATTCAAAGTCTAACTTTAAAATCTGTGCTTTAATGTATAATTCTCACATTTGTAATACTTTGGTCAGTTAATAAGAGTACTTTATGTAGTTTAATATTATTTATTTAAATGAATGAAAAGAGCCCTTTCATGTCTATCCTTGAATCACTTAACTAATCAAGGTTGATGTAGGATATAGAAAGTAATTAGTAATAAGTAACTAAATACATTTTGGAGCGAGTAATTTGTACAGTAATCTAATTACACTATTGAATATGTAATTAGTAACTAGTAATTAATTACTTTTTGAGAGTAACTTACCCAACACTGATCCTGTGCTTGTGTGAATCCTGTGCTTGTGTGAATCCTGTGCTTGTGTGAATCCTGTGCTTGTGTGAATCCTGTGCTTGTGTGAATCCTGTGCTTGCTGTTTTTTTGCCTGTTCGTGTTCCGGTTGTTGCCGTTTCATGAGTCTAGTAAGTGTCCAGTTTAGTTAACTTTGTCAAGTGTTTGTCAGTCTAGTGTTTAGTTAGTCTTCGTTCTGTGTTTGCATATTATGTTCTTGTTCTACACCCCTCGTGGGTTTTTGTTTTGTTTATTTTAAAATAAAATGTGTTAACCCCTTCACCACCACTGCTGCCTGCACTTGGGTTCTTTCCCCCAGAGATTCTTGACACAGGGTATAATAATTAAAAAGTTAAAAGACTCAGTTTTTCTGATTTTTAAATGTACTATTTATAGGTATGTGTTTAGGTAAAATGATCATTTTTGTTTCATTCTGCAGTATTTGAGGTCTTAAAAAAACACAGCATCTTTTCTGTTATTTTCACCTGTTTCTCCAGCTTTCATTAAATTGCATTAATGCAAATTAAACAATATTGTTATTGAAATTTGGTTAAAATATTGTTAGTGTTTCACAGAATGGAAAAAAAAGATCATTTTTACCTAAAAACATACCTATAAATAGTACATTTTTAATCAGAAAAACGGTCTCTGAAAAGCTCTTTTTTTTTTTTTCCACGGTTGTACATTGTTTTACACTCATACATTCTCTCTATTTTGAAGCTCAGTGTGGGCAGACAAGTTGTATGTCACTTGGATGCTGCTGGCATATCCTCACAGAATATTAGAAGATAACCAAGCACCTGTGCGGTAGAGATCAGTAGCTCCTTTGAAGAAACGTGGCAGTGCTGCCTCAAGCATCATGATAAAATCCTCCAACTCTTCTGTCACTCCAACCAGAAGATACTCGTTCACCAAATTATACTTGGCCTGTTCAAGAGCCCACCTACTGCCAACGTTCCTGCACACAACAAACAAAAGCATTTCTATTTCCTAAATGGTTTCAATAAATCAATACAAGTAATTCTGACCCAATCAATTTGTTTAATAAGAAATATCACTGTGTTAATAATAGAGTGAAGAGTGAGTCAAATGGCCCACCAGCACTCAGAGTAATGACCACAAAAGAATGGAATCTGTAACCAGAGCTTCTCAGGACCACAGTCAGAACCTCCAGAGGACACACACTCGTCAAATGTCTGAAACAAAACATGAGTTATACACACTTGTTGTTGTGTACACTGTAGTTGCTTAACAAATACAGTATATTACAATAAAATATTAAGCAAAAATGAAGAACCTTTTTGTCTCCCTGCTTCCTTCTCCTGAGACCGGGTCGGTAATCATCGCCAAACCGGAGAAAATAGTAGTAAGACACGAGCCTCTCGATGGGGTCTCGCACAATGTTGATATAAACTGGCTTTCCCTTGACCCCAAACCTATTTGGGCAAAATAGTTTAAAAATAAACGAAATTGTCCTCTTCTTCCAATCCGTTTAATTCTTATGTCTGAATTCCTTTCATTACGAAATACATCATTAGAATATCAATCTAAATAGAAAATGAATATCCTATTCATTTTTTGGGTACATCCCCTTTGTTAACGACAGCATGCATAAGCGCTGGCATGAACTATAAAAATAAAACCTGATGATCGATGTTATCCCAGTATTGCAGGTTAAAAATAAAAAATCATGCCAGATTTTGGAATAAAACGTATATGTTGACTTAGACCCTTAGAATGTTCGCCAGCCAGCCAATCACAATGAAGCATTCAACAGCCCCCTTGGTACATTACATTTAGTCATTTAGCAGATGCTTTTATCCAAAGCGACTTACAAATGAGGTAAACAATAGAAGCAATGAGAGCTTGGTATAATCAATAATAACCAATAAGCTTAGTTTATCATGTTTTCCCATACTTTGTGCATGCTGTACGGTGCCAAATTAATGTTTCTTTAAAAAAAAACTTAAATTGTCTGTGCTCCTAAATTTGCCAGATTTTGGAATAAAATGTATATGTTGACTGTTTTATAATTAATATGATTTATACTACAATGAATATTTACTGTATTATGATTAATCAATAATTACCCAAGAAAATCATATATCATGTATATTTTGTAATTGTAAAGCCCTTGATATCCTGGCAAACTGACCTAAGTATTGAGAAATAATAAAATCATTTTTAACTCCAACCACTAGAGTACAGCAACACTTAACTTCTGAATTCAGCTTTTGTACTGAAAAGAGCAACTATATCCATAGTAACAGTACACAATACAATACAACACAAAGCCTGTTTTCAGTATACAAGAAACTCACTTTGTGAAGTCCAGGTAGGCAATATGGCCGTGGTAGAAACCTGGTTTCATTTCTCGCCAGGATGTCACATTCCTCACAAACCTCATCTGTGGGCACAATATTAAATCTGATTAGTTTTTGTACATACGAAATATCATTTACATGAAAAATCGATTTCTTTTAATCCACATGTCTGATAAGTTTTGCTAACATCATCCAGCAATATCTAAATCTCAAATAACAATCTCATGGTAGCCTATCTGTCATGGCCCGTTGACAAAACCAGCCAAGTGATTTTTAAAACAGAGGTAACATGCTATTTCATGCATTTTGACTTGTTTACACAGTTAAACGTGCTGGCTTCTCAAGCTTAACATGTTGACGAGTTGAACGTATGACGTAGTATTTCTGTGCTTGATTCACTCCACCAGGGTTCGTATAGATTTCGGAAAATGTTTCGAACATGGATTCCTGTTTCGTAACATGTGACATCACCTGGCCTGTCACAACTGGAATTAAACACCAAGCCAGAGAGCAAAAGAACATCACACTGTCATCAGTACATGGCAACCTACACCATAATTGTTGAAATCTGGAAGCCAATAATAAAATAATACTTTATTTATTATTAAAATATTTATCATTATCATCAACTTTAATTCGTTAAAAAGCAAGGCAACATCAAAACCAAGGAAATAAAACTTTTTGTAAAAAATAAAACATTTAAATAACTTTTTTGCCCCGGTGAACAAACAAACAAAAAAAACTAAATGATGCGAAGCAGAGTTATATAGTAATGTATTGCATACAATATAATGTCTTATTTACATAGAAAATTAACTAAGAAGTAGAAAGCCTACTAAGTGCTGTATGTACTAGTATTACATTCCAAACACATCACTGGTAGTCAGCATTAGACAATTAACCTGACCCCTATTAACATGTGAGGTAATGGACATGTTACCTGGTCCTGCAGTGACATGACTGGGTTGTTCTTAGTGGTGTTGATATGGAGAACATGGAAACGGTTCTTTCCGCACAGGTCATATGCAATGTTGGTAAAGGAGGTGCTGGCAGTCTTGGGTACACGGTTATAGATGATGAACAGATCCTCAATCTCAGTCAACGCTGGCAAGTCCCGCAGGCTGTCTCGCGTCTGTCTCTGCTTTACTTCTCGCACCTCATGTCTGGCCATGGTGTGTTCTGCAAGAGAGAAACAAGATCATATTTACAATTGCAGTCACACGTTAACATCAGTAAAGTGCATACAGTACGACAGTAAAGTGTATACAGCATATTGTTTTTGAAAACAACCACAGATAAACACAAAACATAAAGCAACAACAAAAAATAAGTCATCAATGACATATTTATGATTGCTTATCCATTCAAAAGAGCCTTACTCTCAAACACATCACATTACTGTAACAGAACCACTAGGCAGACAAGGGGTAAGAACTTCAACAATGTTTATTGACACACACAGGCAAGAAAGCAGGTAAGTATGAATATGTATTGATTGATGACTGGATGAACTGGATAATAACACTGTCCTTGTGTTGCAGGAGATCGTGAACGATGGGCTAGGGATCTGGGGGGTGCTGGGTGAAGACGTGACGGACTTGGAAGACGACGAGAAGGCAGCTTGGATCAAACTTGGCTACTTTAAGGTAGGCGAGCAGGTAAGTAACTCGGGTGAGTAACACATTTAGAGTCCGTATCATTTGGGAGACCAGATGCTGACTGAGGGAAATGAGGAGTGCTATATTGTGGATCTAATGAGGGTGATGATGAGGGGCAGGTGACTGTGATCAGAATTCTGGTGAGGGCGAGCGTAGTGAGGGAGTGGTGTGAAAGCCTGGTGATTCCGTAACAGTACCCCCCTCCACGGTCCACTCCCGAGGACCGAACTCCCCGTCGTCGTGTTGGCCTGGTTGACTGGGGTGATTTTGGTGGAACAAGGTGAGGACCTCCGGATCCAGAATGTCATCTCTGTGTACCCAAGAACGTTCTTCCAGGCCGTATCCCTTACAGTCGAACAGGTACTCCAGATAGCCACCATGGCGATGGGAGTCGAGGATGTCACAGACAGAGTAGATGGTGCCATCTTTGGCTCTTCAGATGGACCAGGCTCTGTGGAAAGATCAGAGGGCAGTGAATGACATGGTTTGAGTAAGGACACATGGAATGTTGGATAGAGTACAGAAGTAGTACAGAAACTAGGAGGGAGTTTCAGAAGGTAAGTGACATGATTAATTTGATGAATGGGAAAGGGACCAACGAATCTGGGTCTCAATTTTCTGGATGCAAGCTTCATCCGGATGTCCAACGTAGAGAGCCGCACCTTTTGCCCAGGGTGACACTGCGGGGTCCCCTTCCATCGGGCATCTGCTTAGATATTTTGACACCGTATGGCTCTCTGGAGTTGGTGGTGTGCGGAGTCCCAGACCCTCTTGCTCTCCTGGAACCAGTGGTTGATGGCTGGTATCACAGATGGTTCCCCTGACCAAGAGAACAGTGGCGGTTGGTAGTTGAGCACGTACTGGAAGGGTGTTAACTCTGTGGCAGGCTGGTGCCGGGAGTTCTGGGCGTACTCGGCCCAACAGAGGTACTGGTTGCAGGTCTCCTGGTGGTCATGGCATAAGGTACGTAGAAACCTCCCGAACTCTTGGATCTTGCGTTCAGTTTGCCCGTTTGACTGGGGGTGGTAACCCGATGACAGTGCCCAGTGAACTGTGAATAGAATGAATAATGTTATTGCGCTGAGGGAGAGGTACATACAAACGTGACTGAGGATACCCCGGTGGATGATCGTTGGGAGCATTGGCTGCGGTGATGGCATCATCATACGACCACTGTATGGGGAAGACGAAGAGAGATTCAGGGAGTACGTGTTCAGAAGAGGGATCTTCTCTCTTGGGACTAAACATACGGGACAGGGAGTTCTTGGAGCCTGGACGATATGAAATCTGTGCTTGACGTGAGTTCAGGCATTTGGCATCACGGAGGCACTGGAGGTTCTTGTGATCTGAGTATATGACGAATGGATGGTTGGCTCCCTCCAGCCAGTGTCTCAACTCTTCTAAGGCGAGTTTGATCGCTAATAACTCTCTCTTTTAGCAGGTTGAAGGCGTCGGCGGCCAAGGGAGACCAGAACAGGGATTTCGACTTGCCTTTCAACAGGTTGGTGAGTGGGGTGACTGTGGAACTGAAATCTCCGATGAACCGGCGGTAGAAAGCCCAGAAAACGTTGGAGCTCCTTGAAGTTCTTAGGAGTGGGCCAATTCCGCACTGCAGCCACCTTCCCCTCGTCCATGGTGATTCCTTCTTGTGAGATGTCATAACTGGATAGATGGCTGGTGGAAGCTGCATTTCTAGGCTTTCAAGAAGGGTCGAACGCAAGTGGGTGGGCTTTAAGCCACAAGTGGGCTGTACAAACCTCCAGAGGAATTTGGTTTGGTTTATTTAATGTAATGTGTTGTAGTATTGGTTCATGATTTACAGTTGGTGTAGTACTAACAAAAAGAGACTCAGAGAAGGCCATAATTCCCGATGGTCACTTTATTGAGGACCCATCACAGCTTCAGACATGCACGAAAAAAGCATACTACAGGCGCAAAACACACTGTGCTTCTTCACAGCCTTTTACAATGTCCCATACACAATGCCCGTGGTGGTAGGTGATAAGAAGCGCTGGTTCATTTCATCAACTTGTGGCTTCTAATGTGCGGAACCTGATCGCATAGTCATAAACAGACTGATTTCCTTGGCGTAAAGATTATAACTGAGCACTTACAGAGGAGTCTCCAGTGCTTCCGCCCGAAGACTTCACGGAAATGTTGCAGGAATTGTGATAATGACTGCACAGGTGGACCGGCTTGGGACCAGAGGGAATCCGCCCACTGTAGAGCCTTTCCGGTGAGTAGGAAGATGACAAAATAGATCTTGGTGGCTTCTGAGGGGTAAAAGTGTGAGTTATGCTGCATGTAGAGGGTGCAATGGAGAATAAACCGGTTGCAATCCTCCGCTGGGCCAGAGAAGGGAGCTGGTGTGACCATGGGAGACAGGTGACAGACGCTGAAGCACGGATGTTGATGGTCTGAGGTGGAATCTGATGGGTAGTGCTGGGTGCTGGTGTCAAAGCCCTTTTGAGTGTGTCCACGATCTCCTGGAATGGGTCTGGCGCACTCATCTTGTAGCGGTCTTGACTTCTGTAACAGAACCACTAGGCAGACGAGGGGTAAGAACTTCAACAATGTTTCTTGACACACACATGCAAGTAAACAGGTAAGTATGAATATGTATTGATTGATGACTGGATGAACTGGATAATAATACTGTCCTTGTGTTGCAGGAGATCGTGGACGACGGGCTAGGGATCTGGGGGTTCTGGGTGAAGACATGACAGACTTGGAAGACTTGGATGGCTTAGAAGACGACGGGAAAACAGCTTGGATCAAACTTGGAAACTGTAACGTAGGAGAGCAGGTAAGCAACTCGGGTGAGTAACACATTTCGAGTCTCATTTGCGAGATCAGACACTGACTGAGGGAAATGGGGAGTGCTATATAGTGGAGCTGATGAGGGCAGTGATGGGGTGCAGGTGACAGTGATCAGAATTCTGGTGAGGGCGACCGTAGTGAGGGAGTGGTGTGAGAGTCTGGTGATTCCGTAACAATTACAGTATATCCAATATTTAATTTCAATACTTAACTATTCTACCTTAGATCTTTAGATGCTCATTTATCTTTAGATGCTTATCCATCATGATTCTCTCTGATCATTGCCTGGTTCATCTTCTTCCGACCTACAGACAGAAGCTTAAATCTGCCAAGCCTGTAGCAAGAACAGCAAAGAGATGGAGCAGCGAAACAGAGCGGGCCTTACAAGCCTGTTTCGACTGCATGGATTGGAGTGTCTTTGAAGCTGCAGCCACTGATCTGGATGAGTTAACTGACACAGTGACATCCTACATCAGCTTCTGTGAGGACATGTGTATTCCCACCAGGACTCGCTTAACATACAACAATGACAAACCATGGTTTACAATGAAACTGAGACAGCTTCGTCAGGTCAAAGAAGATGCTTACAGAAGTGGGGACAAAGTCTTGTATAATCAGGCCAAAAACACACTGACAAAGGAGATAAGAGCAGCTAAGAGAAGCTACTCTGAAAAGCTGAAGAACCAGTTTTCAGCCAACGACTGCATCAGTGTGGAAAGGCCTGAAAGACATTACCAACTACAAGCCATCATCCCCTCAGTCTGTGGGTAATCAACGACTGGCTGACGTCCTGAACGACTTCTATTGTCGTTTTGAAATGCAGAGTCTCACCCTTCACACCCGCCCTGACCCTATCTCTGCTATACCATTAACACCTCCTCTTGACACTCAACCTGCACTTAAGATCTGCGAAGAGGATGTGTGCCAGCTTTTCTGCAAACAAAAGATCAGAAAAGCAGCAGGCCCAGACAATGTCGCACCCTCCTGCCTGAAAGTCTGTGCGGAGCAGCTGTCGCCCATCTTCACTAATATTTTTAACAGATCTTTGGAGCAGTGTGAAGTCCCTTCATGCTTCAAACGCTCCACCATCATCCCTGTACAGAAGAAACCCAAAATCTCTGGACTTAATGACTACAGGCCTGTTGCTTTAACATCTGTGGTCATGAAGTCATTTGAGAGACTTGTACTGGCCCACCTGAAGGACATCACCAGACCACTTCTTGATCCCCTCCAGTTTGCTTACCGCGCAAACAGGTCTGTGGACGATGCAGTAAACATGGGACTGCATTACATCCTACAACACCTAGACAGACCAGGGACTTACGTCAGGATCCTGTTTGTAGACTTCAGCTCTGCCTTCAACACCATAATCCCAGGCCTCCTCCTGCCCAAGTTTACCCAGCTCTCTGTGCCAACCTCTACCTGTCAGTGGATTATTAACTTCCTGTCGAACAGGCAGCAGCTAGTGAGGTTGGGAAAATTTAAATCCAGCACATGTACCATCAGCACCGGAGCTCCTCAAGGATGTGTTCTTTCTCCACTGCTATTTTCACTCTACACAAACGAATGCACCTCTACAGACCCTTCTGTCAAACTCCTGAAGTTTGCAGATGACACCACAGTCATTGGCCTTATTCAAGATGGTGATGAATCTGCTTACAGAAAGGAGGTTTCTCAGCTGGCTGCCTGGTGTAGTCAAAACATCCTAGAGCTGAATGCATTCAAGACAGTGGAGATGATAGTGGATTTCAGAAGGAACCCTCCATCACTTCCTCCCCTCACCATCATAGACAGCACTGTGTATACTGTGGAGTCACTCAGGTTCCTGGGCTCCACCATCTCTCAGGACCTGAAGTGGGAGTCCCACATAGACTCCATTATAAAGAAGGCTCAGCAGAGGTTATACTTCCTCCGTCAATTGAGGAAGTTCAACCTACCACAGGAGCTACTGACCCAGTTCTACTCAGTGTTCATCGAATCTGTTCTCTGCACTTCAATTACTGTTTGGTATGGCTCGGCCACCAAATCAGACCTACGAAGACTACAACGGACAGTTCGTAGTGCTGAGAAAATTATTGGTGCTCCTCTGCCCACACTTCAGGACCTGTACGATTCCAGAGGGAAAAACATGGCAAGAAAAATCATCATTGACTCCACACACCCAGCACACAAACTTTTTGATCTGCTGCCCTCTGGCCGGCGCTGCAGAGCACCAAACACCAGGACTTCCAGACACAGAAGCAGCTTCTTCCCCCAGGCAATCTCCCTCCTAAACAGATAACTGCTCCTTAAGAGCAATATTCCACTTCCACTACTCCTATAGTGTGCACTATAGTGCCTTATTATATCTACATCTTATGTATACATGTATATAACACCACCTCTACTTACTAAATTATCCATTTGCACAAGTGTACATACAATCTGTTAATATGTATATTCTACTATATACTACCCTGTACAATGTCTCTTATATGTTATTATCCCCCATTTTCTATAAAATAGTCTTTATTTTATATATGCACAATTTAGAATCGTTTAGACTGTAAATCGTATTATATTGTATTGTCATTGTGTTGAATGTCTGTACTAGAAGCTTCCAACACCAAAGAAAATTCCTTGTGTGTGCAAGCACACTTGGCAATAAAGCTCTTCTGATTCTGATTTACAAAATTAAAATTACATAGAAATCCCTGAAAAAACAAGTCCATAAAAATATTTCACTTTTAACATACTGTATACAGCACATTAACCCACCAAGCCAGCTATTTATCCATAATCCAACCATCCATCAAATACATCTTTCAGATTTAGATTGTATTAGCAGGAAACTTCATAGAGGTAAGTATGTAATATCTGTAAACTGATTATATTTAACAAGTTTTAAGTTATTGAATTTGATTATACTGTATTGTGTGTTGATGGAAGAAAACAGTGCAACAAAATAAAAGAGACAAAAATAGAGAAAGGGATACTACAGCCTATGAATCTGGGACAGCTAAAGATTTGTAAGGGTTTCTAAGGCCCTTTCAACAACATGTTGATTTAGACAAATGAAAACAGCAGAGGGATGAAAAGCCTGAATAATGGAGCAAGACGAGGAAACAAAGCAAGCAGTTTGAGCAGCAGAGCAACTGTGTTCTGTTTTATATACTGACGGACAATAAATCCAGTGCCATTATGAAGATGTCAGGAGAATTCTGCACCATTGCAATGGGAGCGCGCACCGCGAATGACTGTAACACAGGTGTAGCAATTGCAAGTTCGCATTACATTATATTAAATACACTCACTCACACTCTTCAAAAAGCAATCGTGTTCCCCTCATACCTGCTCAATATAAGCATATAACATGATGTGTTTTTAGTTCGCTTTCCTCTCACATATCTAATTTAAGCCTTTGTTTTATGATTTCATATGATCATGAAGCCATTGTGACTATGTAAAACACAGCAGACATCACATGCATGTTTTAATGGTAAAATTGTTACTATTTTGTATTGAACTATTCAGACAGACCATGGTATTACTTTTCGGGTGGGTGCTCCCAACTCTTGAAGTTGGGAGCACCAGTGCTACCAAGGAAAAAAGTTAATTCCGAGCACTGTTCTCTATTTATTTTCTTAAATATTATGTATACAAGTTACCTTTGCATGCTATTCAGTTGTTAAAGAAGTCTAAACTTTGCAGTTATTATAGGGGAAGGGGGTTGTTTACATTGTGTAGTTACTGTCACAACTCTGTCCTTCCTATCATGAGGTTTCTGGTCTGTGGACGGAGTTGTGACGGTGCCATGTCTTTTGTGCTTGTTTTGTTATGTGTGGAGGACACGTGGCCATTGTTGTTTACTTTGTGCTTCGTGTTCTCCTGTCATGTCGTTCAGCCCCGCCCTCCTGTCTCCCGTAATTATGCCCGTTGTGTGTGATCTCTGTCACCTGCCCGTCACGTCTCTGGTGTAATTGTCCCTCGTTAGTGTTCCCATATATAATGCCCCTTTGTTCTCTGTCTGTTGTCGGTTTGTTGTCAAACACGTTGTCTATGTGTCTACGCGTCCTTGGTTTAAAGTAATTCAGATCCTAGTCTTTTGTTACTCGTTCCCTCCGTTTTATTCCCCCACGTGGGAAGTGTTTATTTTGTGGTTTTTTGCATCTTTGCCTGTTTTCCCCCTTGTGGGATTTTGTTTCACTTGTTTTGTTTGTTTGAATAAATACCTTTCTGTTATATCTCTTGCCTGCATCTGGGTTCTTCCACTCCGCATTTCGTGACAGAACAAACCGACCCCTACTGAACCCAGCAGGCAGTATGGACGCTGCACGCTCCCGCCAGGCTCGTCTCCTCTGCGGCATTCGCCAGGGAACCGGTGAAGTAGATGACTACGCGGGCCGGTTCCTCAAAGTCGCAGGGGAGATGGTGTTCGGAGAGGAGGAGCTGGTGACGCTCTTCAACGCCGGTCTCAGGGAGCCACTCTCGCGTTGCGGAGATTGAGGTCACTGAGACCGCCTGGACTTTGGTGCGATATGGGCAGTATGGCCGTGGATCATCAGAGTCAGGGTTTCGAGTTCACCCAGCTAACTCATCTCCGCTGGGTCGCGATCCCTGAGGGCCGTCCCCTGAATATCGGGGTTGTGGGCGTCGCCACACCTTTCTCTCCACCACCATCGAGCCTCTGTGGCAAACGGGTAAGGCGAGAATCTTGGGGTTCCTCTTCAGAGTCCTCCAACCCCGAGCCAGCCGTACCCCTCACCTCCTTCTATCTGCCGGCCACCAGGCGGGTGGCTCGGCTGAGGAGAAAGAGGCAGCGGCGGGCAGCGTGGGCCTTTCCCCAGCCGGTGCTGCCGGCATCCAGTCCGGTGATCCAGCCGGCGTCCAGTCCGGTGATCCAGTCGACGTCCAGTCCGGTGGTCCAGCCGGCGTCCAGTCCGGTGAGCCAGCCGGCGTCCAGTCCGGTGATCCTGCCGGCGTCCAGTCCGGTGATCCAGCCGGCGTCCAGTCTGGTGATCCAGCCGGCGTCCAGTCCGGTGATCCAGCCGGCGTCCAGTCCGGTGCCGGCCGGCGTCAAGCCCTTCCACGGGATCCAGCGCGTCAGCCTTTCCAGCCGGCGTCAAGCCCTGTCCAGCCGGCCTTCCAGCCGGCGTCAAGCCCTGTTTCGGCCTTCCAGCCGGCGTCAACGGTCAGCGGTCTCCAGCCGGCCCCTGGGAGCACTCCCAGGGCCGAGGATTGTTCCCCCCAGGACTTCCCCCTTTGATCTCTTTTGTTTCCCCACCCCCCCTCCCATGTGTGTTATTTTTATTGGCCCACCCCAACCCCGTCCTTGTTTCTTCCATGTTGCCCTTAGTCTGTTCTGTGTTGTGTATATGGTGTATGTCCTTGTGTTTCTCTGTTCTTGCCCGCTGAGGATTCTCCCTTGGGACGCCATGAGTCGTCACCTTGGAGCGGGGGTAGTGTCACAACTCTGTCCTTCCTAGTCATGGAGGTTTCTGGTCTGTGGACGGAGTTAGTGACGGTGCGATGTCTTTTTGTGCTTGTTTTGTTATGTGTGGAGGACACGTGGCCATTGTTGTTTACTTTGTGCTGCGTGTCCTCCTGTCAATGTCATTCAGCCCCGCCCTCCTGTCTCCCTACATTATGCCCGTTGTGTGTACTCTGTCACCGCCCTCACGTCTCTGGTGTAATGTCCCTCGTTAGTGTACCCACATAAAGCCCTTTGTTCTCGTCTGTGTCGTTCTGTTGCCAAACACGTTGTCTAGTTCTACGCGTCCTTGTTAAAGTAAGTCAATCCTACGTCTTGTTACTCGTTCCCGCCGTTTTATCCCCCACGGGAAGTGTTTATTGGTTTTTGCATCTTTGCCTGTTTTCCCCCTTGTGGGATTTGTTCACTGTTTTGTTTGTTTGAAAATACTTTCTGTTTATCTCTTGCCTGCATCTTCTTTCCACTCCGCATTTCGGACAGTACAAGTTGTTAGCGAAATTTGACACAATTAAAAGTTCTGTTTTTGAATGCAAACTGCATGATCCATTCCTTCATTCTCATGAGGCCACCTTTATAAAAGCATCATTTTGTGGGACTTACAAACCTTAAACTACAGTTGAGATGTTTCTACAATATTCCACACTCCCCATGACAGATAAATGGCATTTATAAGTAAATCAACTGCCAATTTCCCTCTCAATCAGCCTGAAAATGTGTGTAAAAAATACCCATGTTAACGGAAAACGTAAAATCTGAGAAATACACGATTATATTAATTTATGGTCACCACCGCCCAGCTACATAAAGCTCACGTGGCACAGAACCAGGGAAACAAACTTCTTACAAGGCACTCGTTTTAAATCTCTTTCCAAACGCGGAGTATAGAACAGAATTAATCAACTGGTCGCATTTATGATATTCTTGCGATGTGACCAGAAAACTGACTGCCCAAATGAATCAATAATTATTCCTGATTATAAATAAGCGCAATAATTTAAATTAGGCAAAGCCCTCCAATCACTCAATTGTCTCCCACTTGCAGCTATTTCTTTATCTATCGGTGCCCGCCCACAAAGACGAATCATATCGCAGTGTAGAGGTGCAAATTGCATGAACTGAAGCAGAAGGACCAAAACCAGAGCACGAGCAAAAACTATATACTGATACTTAATATATATATATATATATATATAATATACAGTATATATAAATGTATTGTATGCAGTGTGAAGCTAATGCAGAAAACATGTGTTTAAACATGCCCGCACAGAGAGTCAGAGCGCAAACTAATAAACTGAGTTCTCTTTCACGTCTTCTTACTCTAAAATGGACACATAAAACACAAAAGCCGCTCTTAAAAAGTAAGCAGCATAATAAAGATCTCTGTTTATAATGTTCATTAAACAACAAAGGACGGGCCCAAAACACTCACTCATAATAATGGAATTGTGTTTTCCTAATATGAGTTGTTAAGATTAAGAAAAAAGTAGCATACAATAATTTAGTTGTTAAAGATTTGCTTTAAATACACTTTAAATACAGCACACTTTACACTTTGTGTTGAAAGAGTGTTTGAAGAGAGTTTATGTGTATGTAATAAAATCAATAATCATTATAAGTTGTTTTTCTATATCAAACTAGACAAATCGTTAATGCCCTTTGACCAAAAAATAGCCATTTCATTATTATTAGCCTACAATCTTTAGCCAAAAAAGCATAACGGTTAATGCTGATGCCGTGGCTCTAGCGAATCACCCACACAATGACGCTTTGACTCGTAGTGGCAAAGTACCGACAACATGTGATAAGTGCAGGTACGCAAGAAAAAGGGAAGGTACGCTAAATATTAAAATAGAGAAGTGGCCCACTTCACGCGCTGGTCCTTAGTGCAGTACTTTATAAAAACAAAGTCTGTACAGCTTTGGCACTGGAGACCGGGGTTCTAATCCACCTTTTGCTGAAAATGCTCTTTTACCTTTTTCTATCACATTACAGATCATAGGCATTTGTTTTCAATAAAATTGATATAAGACTTAAAATTCATTTTTATTCATAAAGTTTAGGTTTAGGATAAGGTTGGGGGTAGGTGTAGGGCTTTAATATCTCAATAAACTGCAATAATTTTAATTACTATTATAAATATAATGATTTACACTCAAACTGTTATTATTGCATAACGTTTAATGCGCAACAATACTGAGGTGCAAATAGTAACGTTATCTGCAACTATTTATAAGTACTAATAGCATCTAACTACTATTTCTACTTTATCCAAAGAAAATTCAGCTATTTTCGGTTAGTGTAAATAGCATATCGCTAAGAAATGCTGCTATTTTCACTTAGCATAAACAGAACCTACTGCTATTTAAACTTAGTGTGAATAGCATCTGTCACTATTTTCACTTAGTGTAAATATTTACACTTAGTGCAAATAGCCGCTTCCTTATAAAAAACTGTGTTTTTGCAGGATCGTGATTTGTGACTCAATTTTTTATAAAATAAGAATCATGTAAATACCATGACACATAAATAGGAACAGGATCACTCAATACTATTATACATTCAAAAACAAAAGTAACAAAATAAAATAGTGGACCAAATTAATCACATCCAAAATAAAATATTGTGTTTACACAATATATCTCTGTGCACTCTGCATATTAATATTCAATTCAATTTTATTTATATAGCGCTTTTCACAATGTGCATTGTTCCAAAGCAGCTTTACAGGAGCAAATAAGAAAAACACAGAAAGGTAAAACACAGCACAGTGCATGGTGTTTATAGACCAAGCAAGATCATTATAATAAATAATATCTAATAAATAAATAAATAAATAAATAAATAAATGCAGTCTCCCGGTGAGCAAGCCAACACTGCACTGCTCTGCTGTGGCGAGGAACCCAAACTCCAATGCTGAATAATGGAGAAAAAAAAACCTCGGGAGAAACCAGGCTCAGCCGGGAGGGCCAGATCTCCTCTGACGTGTCATAGCTGCACTCAGTGACCCCGACCAAAGCCACCGAGCAACGTCCACGAAGAACAGGGAGAGCCCACGAGCCGCGACCCAGGAAGCCCCACCCGCCGAAACCGTGCAGGTCCAACCCGGTCCCATTCCGCGATCAACAACAGACAACAGAGGAACAACCAGGGAAAAGTAGTAATGGCATAATTAACTTTATTCCTCTGTTGTCCGACATCGACCACAAAACAAGACCAACCAGACCAGACCCACACAGTCCCAACAAATGAAACGCCCCGAACCACAACCAACAAGCCCCCCCACTCCCTACAACACCCACCCAGCTACCTCCAATCAAAGTCACTGAGTGCAGCCATAACTTCAAACTGCTGTCGTGTGATGTAAGTTTAGCATTAAATACCAAGTATTGTAAATTTAGCATTTATGTGACAGGTAGTCCGTCTTTGCTCTCGGTTGGGGATGGAATTGTCTGAGCTGGGCCGGCCAGATGGTCGCCTTTTTCTTGGGTGGTGATGGAATTGCCTTGGATGGAGCTGGATGGTTAGTCAGTCCGCAGGCTCTCGCAGGAGGATGGCACGGGATTTTCCGATGTAGCTGGCGTAATCTCTAGTTGTGGATGGGCATATGACGTTCTTATATATTGTCTTTATAAACACATATACATAGTTGTATACATATTTAGGTAATATTACATGTATCTATTTATATTTACCAATATAAATAAGTTAATAAGTAAATAAGTTAAATTATATATAAATGTTTATTAATTTTTATTATTATATTTTTCTTAAATAAAGGCATGTATGTATATGTTTTTAAAAATACATTTACATTACTTGTAAACTAACGGTACTGTTTAGCGTGTTGACAAAATGTTTATATGCTCTCCTACTTGTAAGTCGCTTAGGATAAAAGCGTCTGCCAAATGAATAAATGTAATGTAAATACACAATTAATATCCACAGTACACAAGTTTATATTATGTAAACACAAACTTTTATTCGAATAACCATTTGATTATTAATATTATTAATATTAATGTCCTAATATAACACAATAATATAAAAATAGGTTACACTTTATTTTAAAGGGCCCTTGTTAAGTGTAATTATATATTTAAGTACTGAGTAATAATAATAATAACTACATGCACTTCCTATAGGTTTGGGGTTAGGATTAGGGTGTGGTTTAGGGTTAGTTACATGTAATAATTATGCATAATTCATAGTAAATACTAAATACATGTAACGTGTAACAAGGGCCCTGTAAAATAAAGTGTAACCTAAAAATGAAATTGCCATTTATATAAATAATATAAGGTTTCATTACACAAACTGCTCATAACAGAAGACGTGTAAACAAACTAAATAACTGAGCCAAGTCTTATGCGCCGGTTGCTAATGGAGATCTATGCACAGCAAGCTAGAAAACAAAAACCAAGCAAAAGAGATGATGAAGCCCCCACCCCATTCTTCGCTGTATCACACGCTCATTTCCAATACACAAAGCTCAGTCTGCTAATAGACTCAGTCTTTAACAGTGCACGCCTACCAGTGCATAAAATAAGCCATTTAAAATATTGATCAAGCCTTAACAAGCCTCCATGCATCAGCTGTACCACACTTAAGCCTCCTCCACTGCTAAGGACACTAACCCCACTCTATCTGATCATGTCACTTGCAGTGATGGTAGATGGATGTGACAAAACTAGAACAATCGCTTCCTAATCCACACAGCTTTATATACTGCAAACATGCACTCACGTAGAGGGAATTTCGGAGTGCAACAGCGTCATAGCAGTGAAAAGTGAGTGCAGATAGATGGATATAGTGGGGGACAAAACTTCTAAACAGTTATTTATGGAGACAGAACAGTCTCAATAATAATACATTTACAAAACACAATTCATAAATTCAGAGCACAATTCACATTCACAAAATCAGATTCGTAAATTCAAAACACAATTCATAAATTCACAAACATTTTCCCCAAATGCTCACACAAATATATAAATAAATTCAGAATGTTTTCACAAATATGTATATATCATGTTCTTGAATTACTTTCCAATAAACATTTGTGAATGTTGTTACATGTATTTATGGATTGGTGAATCTGCATTTGCAAATCGTCACACGTGTGTGGATTGCTTTGAATTTGTGTGTGGTATTTTTGAGACTGTCCTGCCACGGTGAGATTCAAGCGTAACTTTTTTTTAAGGATGGCCTGTTCAGCCAATCGCGTTGAGCTTTTGATCCACCAACCAAAACGCTCCTTACTGTAGTGACTCGAGAAGCTCGACGCTGCACAGTATTGTGCAGTGTGCCTGCATCGGTTCAAAAACAGAGAGGGGAGAGAAGAGCACACTCAACAAGTAAAGTTTACTTTTTATACCTGATGCCAGTGCCACTCTATATCTCATAAAATATTCATAAAGCTTGTTTTTGTTACTGAGCTGGCGGTGTTGAATTGAAGGTGAACATGTTTGAACTGGCGTTTGTAAGAAGACTGTTGCAGTTACCAGAGCCTTTAAATTTCAGTCGCCACAAACTTTGCTCTTGCGGTTCACGTAATAAAACATTTAAACAGATGTTGACACGTATGCCTGAGCGATAAAATAAGAGTAATTTTAAATATTGTAGTTGGGGCTCGGGGGCGTTGGATCCTCTGCTGTTATATTTTAAATGCTGGCAATGTTTTACCTCTTCAGGATGTCATCGCGATTCGCAAGACAAAGCATATTTAAAGCTTTGATATGTTAATGAAAGAAGGGAAATGGCGTGGAATATGACTTGTGGTGATAGATAGTTTCAAATATTGAATTTCAGCACCAAAGCACATTTATTTCAGTATTTTTCGACCACATTTGTTGCTGAAATGACTGCATTTCTTGTCTTTTTAACATATTAGTTGATCTCTCACATCCAGTAGTAGTCAGCTTTAGTTAATGTGTATTGGTAGATAATAGCTACTTAGATTTATATGTTCTAACTGCAGTTAACTATACTAACAATAAACTTAGATACATTGATGAATTTAAACTGTGCCACACAACTTAAACCTCTGACACATTGTTCTCTCTCCTTAATAGGAGCTGATAGAAAAGTCTAAGCAAGAGATTTTCCTGTAGTCATGCAGTCTCAAGTTTCAGTTGTGGTGGGTGTTGTTATTATTTATTTAATACAGGCAAATAATACAACAAACACTACACATGTACAGTAGGACCGATTATTATTTCGTTATTGTTATTATTAAGCAGGTAGTCTGTTACAGAGACTGAAATGACATAAGCTTTTTTTTTTTTTTACTCTTAAATGTGGCTTGTTAACGGGTGTATGTCTTTGTTTTCAGCAGGATGGCTAATGAGTGGAGTGATGAATTTTCTGGTAGAGTGATGCAGTTTCTCAGTGGGGTCGTTGGACTGGTGGAGTTGCTGGAGCTGGTGGGGTGGTTTGATGATTAGCCTGTAAGATAGAATTGAATTGAATATTGTCTGAAATTAGTTATAAATTCATTGTCAAGTGCCAAAGTGCTATCACATACAAGGCCACACATTTTCACTAATTTTTAAAGCAGATATTAATATGATGTAAAGCACTTGATATAATATGGACAGTTTTATATCATAAATTCATACATTAATAATAATGCAAAGACAAGAGACCAGACAAACAAGTGAAATGGATACATACCCATGGAACATATTTCAACTTCACTATGTCACAAATATTTTATGTTTAACTACATTGCTACATTTGCTTGACAGTTGGTTACTTACTAAATTAACTTGACTTTTAGGTAACTGTTGCTGTACTGGAGACATTTAGTTTTTACTATCATCACTGGCATAAAATTAAAAGGATGCAATGGCTATTTTCATGTTTATGCCTTTTCTGGTCTCCTTTTTATACCTGTAAGAGGTTTAATGAGTGTGATGACTTTCCATTCAAGGAAAGGCTCATCTACTACCTGTATATATTAACAAATGAAATGTTTGTTGCCTTATTTATTTTGCAATTACTGCCAAATGTATTTTTTGTTGCTTGCATCCACTGATATTTACTTGTTTTGCATGTTTATGTGGATGTCTTATATGTAAGCATTAGTATATAATTACGACTATGTTATGTATTCTATGTTACGTTCTCTCTTAAACTAAACCCATTCCTTTCACTGAAAGCTGTTTATTCAAAATGTCACTACTCACTATTGCTTTTCTGAAGAAATAAAGTCTGTAAACACTGCACCACTGGTTTGTGCGTGTGCTATGTGGGGGTCTGAGTGAAAGATGCATGCTTTGCAGAATCAGATCCAGAAACAACGTCGCAAAACAACATTAGACAATGTGTTGTTATAAAGATTTTCTGTTCGTTTTAAAACTATGGCGAAACAAAGTAGACGTGACAGGTTGTCATAGTCTAAATGGCCGGAACGTTCATATTATAACTATATTTGCGTCCACACCTGCGGACGACAACGATAACATTGTGTTTATTTTAGGCCTGCGTGCTGCAGTGTTCCCAGTCAGTAAAATGAATGAAGATGACCTGCTGCTGCTGCTTTCGTTTTCGTTCCCTAACGTCTTTTCCCTAACGAAGCTCTGACACTTCTCTTCCAGGGAGGCAAAAATGCAAAATATGTGTTCGTCGCGTGAACTACGTGCAATCACGTATCATGTCAAAATACGTGCCTGCTTTAGATGTGTCCAGAGGGTTTGTTATAAAAGAGGTGCTCGCGTTTGCTAGATACTCGCTTAGTCTCGTGTGTAATTATAGTTAAGTGTTAAGAGAGTGTCTTACGAGTATGCTGTGAATGCGAGCGTCTCTTGAGACGCGACTAAAACATATTTTTGACATTACGAGCCACACAAATGACGGGCTACATACATGGTTTGATGAGCTTCGCATTCGTGCCTCCCCGGAAGAGAAGTCACGGATCGTCACTGAAAGCATATATTTTGCCAGCTTTCTCAGATTTATGTATCAGTGCATTTAATGTGTTAATATTTAGAATTGGCTGCAAATACTGTAGCTTCAGGGGTTTGCTCAAACAGACTGTCAAAGTGTGGCGACTGAAATTTAAAGGCTCTGGTAACTGCAACAGTCTTCTTACAAACACCAGTTCAAACATGTTCACCTTCAATTCAACACCGCCAGCTCAGTAACAAAAACAAGCTTTATGAATATTTTATGAGATATAGAGTGGCATCAGGTATAAAAAGTAAACTTTACTTACTTGTTGAGTGTGCTCTTGCGTCCCTCTCTGTTTTTGAACCGATGCAGGCACACTGCACAGTACTGTGCAGCGTCGAGCTTCTCGAGTCACTTCAGTAAGGAGCGTTTTGATTGGTGGATCAAAAGCTCAACGCGATTGGCTGAACAGGCCATCCTTAAAAAAAAGTTACGCTTGAATCTCACCGTGGCAGGACAGTCTCAAAAATACCACACACAAATTCAAAGCAATCCACACACGTGTGACGATTTGCAAATGCAGATTCACCAATCCATAAATACATGTAACAACATTCACAAATGTTTATTGGAAAGTAATTCAAGAACATGATATGTACATATTTGTGAAAACATTCTGAATTTATTTCTGCGAGATATATTTGTGTGAGCATTTGGGGAAAATGTTTGTGAATTTATGAATTGTGTTTTGAATTTACGAATCTGATTTTGTGAATGTGAATTGTGCTGTGAATTTATGAATTGTGTTTTGTAAATGTATTATTATTGAGACTGTTCTGTCTCCATAGTTATTAGACATTTTAGAGGCGAGCAAGAAGTGATAAAGCCTGAAACTCAAGCTATGGGCGTCTGTCCTCTTTAGGCATTGGCAGACAACTGAAAGAGCTCCAAATGGAAAGGGATGAAGATGGCTCATTCATATCCTTCACTGGAGGTCCATGCTGTTCCAACTCCCTCCGAATTCTTTACGAAATCACTGAAAAGCTAGCATTCTAACATTCTAATTCTAATATAGTTGGCTTTGCAACTGATGTCTTTATTAAATATAACATTTTTTTCTACTAATCAAACCCATTAGGCCTATAATAAGTGTTACCTTCCTACCTGTCTAACAGGTAGGACATATACAGAAAATAAAGTTCTCAAACACTTTACAGTCTTTACTGCTACAGTAAATACATGAAATACAGAAGAATCCTCATTAAAGCTACAAAATCACATTAATTTCTTGGTTTCTTTTGTTGTTTGATTAACATTAGTGACAGGAGTCACAGCAGCACGTTTAAGAACGCGGCCTCTTTAAGAGCTGCCGCTCTGAGCAGGTCTAATGCGCTTACTATTTTCACTACTCTTTGCATACAATTTAAGACTTTATTTAACTCGTCGAAGACTGTGTTTGCAAAAATACTAGACAAAATGTGCTTTCTGGCATAATCTTGCTTGTTTTTGTTCATTCAAGCACGAAAGAGAAGTTAATGCTGGTGCGCTGCTGTTGCGTTGCGTTGAGCCGTGTTTCACAGCCAGAAGCTGTCAATCTATACTGGACATGTCAATACAACCATTTGAAATCGCACCTAAATAGTTTAAAGGCCTTTATATGAATAATAGCGTGATTTATTATACAATGCAACGCTAGACAATGATGAAAGAAAAAAACGGATGTTGCGTTAATGGCGTTAAATATTTTTAACGCGTTAAACTGAAAAGATTTATTGCATGCGTTAACGCGTTATCGTTGACAGCCCTAATATTTATATAATGAACTGTCAGTATATCAACAATTTGATGAAAATGTTTATTCGACACACATACTAAAAACACAAATCAGAAGTACAGATGGCAATCCAGGACCTAGCATGCACTTATTTATTTATTGTTTCATTCTTAACGCCATCCCAGCATCTAAGGCTATATTCATGGCGAGAACTAGTCAATCCATACATTAGTCTGTTCTATACACATGTCGATCCATCCACACAAGTCAGGGGAAGGACAACTTGGAATCCTCAATCAACCTATCCTGCATGTCTTTGGGCTGTGGGAGGAAACCGGAGTACCTGAAGTAAACCCACACTGACATAGGGAGAACAAACAAACTCACTGGCTTGAACCAGGGACCTTCTTGCTATCACTGCAAAAAAAATGACTTTCTTACTTAGTCTTTTTTTCTTGTTTTCCAGTAAAAATGTCTAAACATTCTTGAATCAAGGAGCATTTTCTTGATGAGCAAACTGACCTAAGAATATAAGTCTTGTTTTAGTCAAAAAATATGAAATTTCAGTGAATTTGTGCTTAAAACAAGCAAAAAATCAGCCAATGGGGTAAGAAAAATTATCTTGAATTGAGTGTCTAAGAAAAAGGTAAACCTTAATTCAAGATTATTTTTCTTACCCCATTGGCAGATTTTTTGCTTGTTTTAAGCACAAATTCACTGAAATTTCATATTTTTTGACTAAAAACTAGACTTATTTTCTTAGGTCATTTTGCTCATCAAGAAAATGCATCTTGATTCAATCATTTGTAGACATTTTTAAAATCGATTATAATATGTAATCGAGGTCTGTCCTATAAATTAGTACCAACCATCGCCCCAAAATAAAGGCTACAGTGTTTTTCACCTATAAAACAGGAAGATTTAATTAAACTTATTGCAACATCTAAACCTACAACTTGCTTATTAGACCCCATACCAACTAAATTATTAAAAGAGTTATTACCCGTTGCAATCGAGCCCATTTATAACATTATCAACTCGTCAATTAATCTAGGCCATGTCCCAGGAGCCTTTAAACTGGCCGTCATTAAGCCTCTTATCAAGAAACCAAACTTAGACCCCAATGAACTAGGAAACTATAGACCGATTTCAAATCTCCCTTTCCTGTCTAAAATACTAGAAAAAGTAGTGTCCACTCAGTTGTGCTCTTTCTTACAAAATAATGACATACACGAAAAATTCCAGTCAGGTTTTAGACCGCATCATAGTACTGAAACTG